>NW_021604563.1:21597862-21626346 GCF_004785775.1 Grammomys surdaster | reverse complement strand
CCTCCCCTCCCTCTCTCTCTGTATGTGTGATTATCACAGAGCAGCCATTAATTGCCTGTAGCTCTTCATCTAGGGGCAGGGCCTTGTTAGAGTTCTCCATCTAGTATCAACTTCATTGGAATTCTTCAGATCTTGTTTAATCGGCCATGTTGTTAAGATTACATGAGTGCATCTCTGTGTTATATATGGGAGATCCTATCTAGCAGAAGACATGCTGGTCCTCTGTCTCTTAACCTCTTTCAAGCCCATTTTCTGTAATGATCCTCGAGCTTTCATTTTAGGGGTACAGTTTTAGATGAGTCAGTTGGGCATGGGCACTCTGTGGCCAAATGTTCTCTGTATTTTGAGCCATAGTGAATTTTTATGATGGTTTCCACTTGCTGCAAAAAGAAGCGTCTTTGATATCTAAAGAAAGATAGCTATACTTATCTGTGGATATAAGGATAAATATTTAGATTGTAGTTGGGGTTATACTGGTTTCAGAAATTTAGAGTAGTATGTTCTTCTCTAAGGGTCATGATTTCATCATCTACAGGTAATTAGTTGGCTAGGTGACAGTACCAGCATGATAAGTTTTCTTTCCTATTGAGCTGCCTCTGGAGATGAACCAAATGAGTGCTGGTTATCCTTAAGATATCAGTGCCACTTGAACCCTTTGAAATATCTTGTTGTTCTAGGCACCTATTTGTATGGTTTGTGGACTTGACAGCTGGTTAGGACTAATTTCTTTTCTTCCTTTGGAGCTTACACAACAACTTTGGACACTAGGAGAAGCAGTTCTCAAAGGTGGAGTCTTCTAGGTCAGTTCCGTCTCTTTTCCTTCAGTCTCTGTAACCAAAGTGTAATGTCTTACCACTCAAATTCTAGTAGGTAGCCAGGGCAATGGCTTTAACCTGTATTGTCTTAGGAGTTTTCTTGATTCTCTTTATCAACACTTTTGAAGGAAAGTTTACCATGGCTGATACTAAGGTTACTGTTAGATAGTATATGACTCTTTTTGGAAACATTATCAGCCAAAGTAGAATAATTTTTCTTATTATTTATATATGTTTAAATATATACTGAAATATATTATATATGTATTTGAAGTAAATGCAAAACGATGTTTTTCTATGGCCTTTTCAATCATCCTTAATGTTCTTTTTTTTTGGGGGGGGTGTTCAAGACAGGGTTTCTCTGTATAGTCCTGGCTGTCCTGGAACTCACTCTGTAGACCAGCCTGGCCTCGAAGTCAGAAATCCGCCTGCCTCTGCCTCCCAAGTGCTGGGATTAAATGCGTGTGCCACCACTGCCCGGAGATTCTTAATGTTCTTTATCCCTCCTTCCTCTTTCCATGTTGTGCCCTCATGTCCTCTTCCCCAGATAAAGTCCTTTTCCCCATTTCTCTCATTCTCCATTTTGTTGCACCTGTGTCCTCCTCTCCACATCTCTAGAACTCCTTTTCTCTTCCCTGTCCCCATTCGCTCTCTTGCTTTGTGTGGTTAGTCCAGATTACATACTTACATGTAATAATTTGGAGGTATGTAGGATCCATATACAAGAGAAAATATGTGGTACTTTTTTTCTGGGTATGGTTCGCTTCATTCAGTATAATATTTTCTAGTTCCCTCCATTTGTTTGCAAATTTCATGATTTAATTTTCCTTGAAAAGCTTAATAGAATTCCATTGTGTATCTGTGTCACATTTCTTTGCCCATTCATCAGTAGGCTGTTTACATTTTCTAGCTATTGGGACAGAGCAAAGAAGAATAAGGATAATCAAGAGTATGTGGAACATAACACCTAAATCTTTGAGCATATGCTAATGAATACTATAGATAGTACATATGGGAGTCAGTTTTGGCATTTTGAGAATTCCCCATACTGATTGCTAGAGTGTCTGCATCATTATGTAATCACACGCACTGACTGAGAGAGCTGCCTGTCCCCACATCCCCACTAGCATTTATTGTTAGTTGTTTTGTTGATTTTACTCATTCTGATTGGAGAATGATAAAATCTCAAAGTTGTTTTAATTTTCATTTTCCTAATTGCTAGGATGAACACATTTTGAAATACTTCATAGCCACCTTCATTTATATTTTGATAGTTCTCCATTAAAATTCATAGCCCATTTTAAAATTAGGTGGTTAGTGGGTTTTTTTGACTATTTTTTAGTTATTTATATATTCTGACCTTTAATCCTCTGTCAAATGTATACCTTATAAATAGTCTCTCTCATTCTCTGGTCTCCTTTTTCAGTTGATTGATTGGTTCCTTAGCTGTGCAGGAACATTTTTAAGTTATTAGGTTCCACTTATCAATTGCTGGCCTTAATTGCTGGATAAATGAGATTTTATTTAGAAAGTCCTTTCATTCACCTATATCTTGTTGGATTCGATGTTTCAATCTATTGATGAGACAGGGTTTCTCTGTGTAGCTCTGGAACTTGCTCATTAGACCAGGCTGACTTTGAACTCAGAGATCCACCTACCTGTGCCTCCCAAGTGCTGGGATTAAAGGCATTTATCACTGCTGCCCTGCTTTATGTCTATTTTTTTTACTGATTTCAAATTTCAAGTTGTGAATTGTCTCTGTTACTTCATTCAGCCATGTTTATGGAGGCATTTGGCCACCACAAAGGAATTTATTGTTGTTATCTTTAAATTCATTGAGCTATTTGTCCTTGTGTCACTTATACACAGCTCTAATTTGATGAAATTTATGATTCTTCTTTTACTGTGTTCTGTAGGTTGTCTAGGTAATTCTCATTAGTGAACATTTTTATAGGTCTGATAGATTTTGAGTGGTAAGCATCTGTCTTGCCATCTTGATGTTTCATTTTTTTAAATGTTTTTGCAACAAGACCTGTGAGCATGTGGACTTTTTCATTAGTTGTTTGTATAATGTGAGGTTCTAGGCTGCCTCTGTTGAGTGGAAGCTAGGTTTTATTTTTGTTGCTGCAAAAGTGTGGTTGGGTAGAGCAATTCCTCAGTTACTTGGTGTTTATTTTGGATTAGAAAAATGAGAATGATTGAAAACTCAGTGCTAAACAAGAAAACACATGAAAGAGACAAATATTTGAATCTATCTGAGTTAGTGTATAAGTGGTGTTTGAGCTTGGTGTAGAAATGTGAGGATGGTGTGAGTGGGCCCAGATTTTAAGCCCTCAGCAGGGTAGGTTGGTATATAGGTTGTGTGACCAAGGATATGACTGTGAATTAGGGATGATTTAGGCAGATGAGGTTCAGGCTGGAACAGAGAACAAATGCATGACCCACGTTTGCTCAGGGGCTGGAAGACTGTAAAGGTGGGTTATAGTCCAGGGAAGTTACTAGAGAGCAGTAAAGTACAGAATGTTTGACCAAGCCTACAATCTGGAATTTATACAAGGTACAGGTAGACTGCACTCAGGCAAAAATCACTCCAATGAGCTGGTACACAGAATGATGTGAGACCTGGGCCAAGCATAGAACTTGGGAACAGTGTAGATGTGGTAGAGTTCACAGGACTCACCAGCCAAAAATTTAATATGATTGAGAGTGTTCAATATGCTTCATATAGCTATCAAAAAATAGGAAGAGTTATACAAACTTCTTGCTGCTTAAAGTTGTAATATCAAGTTCAATATATTTTCTATTATAAAGTAGTTAAATCCCAAGGTAGTAAGTACTAGTTTTAATTTTAAAACAGACATTTTGTATCTGTGGGAGTGTACGTATGAGCATGTGTAGACATGCAAATGCCGTGACATGTGTGTGAAAGTCATAGAACAACCTGCTGGAATCAGTTCTCTCCTTTTACCATATGGGTTCCAGGCATCAAGTTGAAGTCATCAAGCTTGGGGGGAAAGCTTCTTAATGCACTGAGACATATTTTGTCACATAAATACTATAATGAATAACTTATGGAAAACTATCAGTTTGCAAGGAAGCATATGTTTGTTAAATCTAAGTCCAAGTGGTCCAGTTTTATGTTGGATATATTAATAGCAAAATACCTTGAATATCATTAGGAGATCCCTCTGTACAGGCCTAATCAAAATTTCAGGATATTTTAGTTTAATTGATATGGCTTGTTTTTAATATTAGCATTGAGAGTAATTTTAGCTGCTCTCCTTGTGTATAAGCTTATCTTTAATTGTGATAAACCAATTTTATAGTTTAGCTATGGCTGGCATTCCAGCATTTAGAAGTCTGAGACAGAAGGATTGTCATGAATTTAAAATCACCTTGGGATAAATGATGACTTTCAGTCCACACTAGGTTGCAATTTTGAGATGTGAGATCTTACTTTCAAACTAACCAAGATTTGATGCTTTGTTTCCATCATCAATTTCTTAAGACAAATCAAGTTCAATATGTTTCAAAATTTGGGTATTATCAATATCTGTCTTGATTTATCACATTAATAGAAACATAGCATTTATTATTGCATATATGTGTGAGTTCCTGACCTGCTCATTGAACTTAACTAGAGTTGCTTGTACAAACTTGGGTAGGGAACTATTCCAGCAGAATTTTAAGCATACTCAGAGCAGAAATCTTAGCAGAATGGGCTTGCTGGATTGTTCCTTTGCTCTCTCTTAGGTAGCTTTCTTATATAGACCCAGTTTACCTGCCTAGATACGGTGCTATTCACTGTGGGCTGGATCTTCGTATATCAACTAATACCAAGGCATGACTACAGGCCAAACTCATCTAAACAGATCCTCAACTGAGAGTTTCCATTCAGATGACATTAGACTGTGTCAAATTGATACGTAAAGGTAATTGCTGGATTGTTACCTGGAAATATTAGCTAAATGAATCCTTGCCTCTATAAGTTGCTTTTAATTAGTATACTTTTATTTTTTATCCCAGAAACAGGATGAAACTATAAAAAAGATTATTAAATGATATTCCAACTGAAATTGTGGCCTGGTCCATGAGAGGAAACAGTACCTGGTATTGTAAGCTTTCTAAAAATCCTAAGACAAGAGATATCGTAGCACCTAATGTAGACCTGTTGTTTTGATAATTGGCCACTGGTAAGTTTCCCATGGTTTAGCAAATAGTTGCCTCCCCAAGTTCATACAAGCAGAGCTAGTTAAACTCAGTGAGTGGGTCAATGGAAAAAATGGTGAAACAGCAAGACAATAAAAGAGAGCAATGGGCAAGGGAAATGTAACGAATACATTGCATCTACCTATAATACTTTCAAAAATGAGTGCACTTTAAGAACAGTGCTAATTATCCTAATGTTATTGAGGAGAGAATGTCTGTATATATTTTTCCATTGTAAAATAACACTTTACTAAGTTTTAGAACCAGACATTATGGGGGAGGGGGAGCAAAGTTTACCTTCACTATTATCTAGTAGATTATCCTGGCAAATGAATTTCTCTGAATTTAAATTCCCTTCCTTGTAAAATGCTTAGTCGCAGAAGTGATTGTCATTCCTTTGTCATTTTTGGAATGAGACTGTTAATGCTTACTGATTTTCCAAAAGGCAAAACAGTCAGTGAGGTTAGCATCAGCTCCTTCATAGATCGTACACTCTAAGCATTATGCTATACCTCGAAGCCTGCATCAAGTTCCAGATAGAAATCTAAATGAAATGAAAAGAATGGGCCTATATCAGTTGTATATGATCAGTAAATGTTACGAACTTTCTACCTGTTTGTTTCCTGCTATATCAATGTGACTTTTCTTTGAGCTTATACCTGTTTTAATCCCTTTCACATGATATTGAGATGTGCCTTAGACTTAGCTATGGCTAATGTAATAATAAGGTGCTAGGTGAAAATCTAGGAGCATATAATTGAAAACTTACATTCTCGATGAAATGTTTCTTGTTATAAATAATGGAAATCAGCCAGGCTGCAAGCTACTAGCAGAGCAGGAGTTATACCTGTGTTTGTTATATTTATTTCTACCTGGAGCTTGATGTAGGCTTTGAAGTATAGCCTAACGCTTAGGGTACAGGAATTATGAAGGGAGCTGCTGCTAACGTCATTGACTGTTTGGTCTTTGGCAAATAAATAAGCATTTTAAGACTCATTCCAAAGGCAAAGGATGAGAACATTATTTCCATCTGCATATTTTCAATCAATCACACCCCTATGCACTCACCCACACAAGGTATCAGGATTAGCAGTTGATACATAGCAACTGTTTAAAATTGATATGTTATTATTATTACTATTGAGTTCACTTATTCATAAAGATCCATTTGATTAACCAAACACAAACATATTAATATCATTGTGTGCTTTGAAACAGACTCCTTATTTCTTTATATTCTGATTCTATTATCAGTGTAATCATTAATAATAGTGTTCACTACAATGTTAGAAAATAGCTGTTAAATAATTTGTTCTTGAGTGGTAGGTGGCAAACAATGTGTTCTTTGCATTATTATAAGTCTCTTGATTTCATGATGGGCCCTATTCTGCTCTCATAATTATCAGTGATACTATATGGAAGAAGTTTTGAATCAATTATCTTACTTTTTCAGCTTACAGACTTGTTACTTGAGCAGTGAACTTTGGTTGCTATTCAGAAACCACTGGCAAAAACAGGATATAACATCACTTCCTTGGGTTTGAAACAAAAATCCCCTAAAAGAGTAACTTGTAAAATTAAAATGAATATGGGCACAGATGCCTAAAACTCATTAGTATTTAGCTGTTAATGAAGAAAAGTATAAACTTTAGAAACTATTAGGCAGTAAATTCACCAGAAAGCCATGACATTCTGAATCTCAATAACACACTATCCTACTTGGTCAAACTACTCTATTCATATTGAGACTTTGATTCTTTGAGTAAGTGAACAAAGAGAGAAAAACAATTCTCAACTATAAACATCAAAGCTAAAAACATGCAATTTGGCCTAAAGATAGCTTAGACAAATACATCACATATTCCTTGGCGTCTGCCACATTCCAAAATGATTCTCTTTTCTTTTCATCCACTTATAGAGCCACATTTTCCCTTAGTCATTTAGTTAATAAATTTGTTTAAGTGACTACACCAAGTACTGTATGTTTCTGGAGAGACTGACTACGTATTGCAAATGAAGATGGATAGTCTCCAAAGATTCGATTAAAAAGTGAAAAGATGTTTGAGGAATAAATGACAGTTATGATTTATATGGTATGAATTCACATTACAGTCTGTTTCATATGATTCATTCATAGAGGTCATTTTCCTATTTTGTAGAATATTTTAGTGTTAATATTAAGATTGTTTGCTTTGGATGCCAAGGATATGCTATAGCTATGTTGTATTACTGTTATTTTTTGCATTGTACTCACTTTATTCATCTCATGAACTAAAGTGGATACATGAGAAATGTTACCTAGTAAGCTACAAAAGGTTATGGACCAAAATCAGCTTACATATAAGCTCCCAAATACAAAAGCTTGCACTAAAAAACTATGGGAACTCTCTGTAAAGCAGTGTGCTTAACTTATTTCATTTTTATTCTTATTAGGAAAGTACTCTACTCTCTACAGCACTCATCACCACCTGCATTTATATTGCACTTCCTCAAGCACAGCCAGGGTACTCCACTAAACAACATTCAGTCTTGGCAGGCAGCATAAATGTAGAAACAATCGCTTCTTTAATTGTAAAATTAGCAATAGATTGAGCACTCAGAGAGATCTGATTGCCATTTGAGAAGCTGTAATGCTTCAAACTGTGTTTCCCAGAGTTTCAAGCCTGTAATTAGAGAACTTTGAGCAATCAACCAACTGAGCTCTCTGAGAGAATCTGAGAGGTCAGGCCATAATATGAAACCCAGTAAGTGCCTTAAATATTAGTTTTAAATTCTTGCAATTTCAAGTATAGTATCTCAAAGGGAAATTTTATGTCTGGGTAATAAAGAAAAACCAAGTAAATTCCATGATAATGGACTTTCTGTAAATTCCTGAAAATTGGGTTTAGAAATCCAAGAAAAATTATCCTAATGGTTACAGTTACCCTGAGAGAAAATTTATTTCCTCCTGTGAATTTACATGAGACTGGAAATAAATTTTAAGAAAATAAAAATCAAGGTCTCTTTTTGTCTACTTCTATCCTCTGTCCTGCCAAATCCAAAATACAACCCAGAAAACAGGCATTTATTTCAGCTCTACTTTTACCTGGCTACCAAAATCCCAAGTTCTTGGTAAGGCACTCTTTCATTTACTAGAATGTAGCATTTTCTTTAATATGATATTTTATTCATACGTTGAGAATCCCATATAATATATTTTGACTATATCCATCACATTATTTCTTCCAACTCTTCCTTCTAGAACTCTACTTCCTTTTTCTAGCCTCTTCTAACTTGTGTCATTAAAAGGAAAAAAAAGAAAACAACTATTCCACCAAGTCCAATTTGTGCTGCCCATATGCTCATGGGTGTGAGACTATCCACTGGAGTGGGATTATTGATCTACGAGGGGTCACAGCCTTCAATAAAATATGAGTTTTAGAAAGCTACTCTGTTGTCTTTGCTAGGACAAATCCTAGGGAAACCATGTAAACAAAGCTTTTTATCAATGTTCAGCATTTTTCTTTCCTTCTGTCTCATCAATAAGATAATAGGGTGCCCTTGACCTCATTTTCATTCTTTCCCCGATGATTGAAAATAAACAGCTTGAATACCAAGAGACCATTTTTTTCATACACTGAAAAAACTTTGTATTTAACATATTATACTCTTGTCTCATTATCATTAGATCATATAAATCTTCTGCATTTTCACATGTATATGCAAATGATCTTGTGCCACATTTGAAATGATATGAAGATTTTAAAGAAATTCTAGAACTTGGGAGGTTGAAACAGATGGATCTCTGTGAGTTCAAAGTCATGTTAGTCTACATAGAGAGTCCCAGACCAGCTAGGGCTGTATAGTAAGACTCTATTTCAAACAAAAAAAATTCTTTGATTTATTTCATATGTTTGTTTTGCATGCATGTATATCTATTTATGCCTGATGTCCAATAAGATCATAAGAAGGAATGGATCCCCTGGAATTAGAATTATGGACAGCTATGAGACACCATTATAGTTTTGAAAACTCAATTGGGTTTTGTGTGTAAGAGCAGTAAGTGTTCTTAACCACTGAGCCATCTCTCTAGCCCTCCTCTCAAAAATTTTAAAGAAAAACATAGATGTGTGTGTGTGTGCGTGTGTGTGTGTGTGTGTACACATGTACGTGCATGAAAGTGTGCATGCCTCCAAAAGGCATACAGACAGAAAATCTTCCATGGGGGATATTTCAAAAATGCAAGGTGGGTAAGTGCATTCCTTTGTTTCAGAAGTTTGTATTAATTCTGAAAAGAACAGTTCTAAAACCGCTAAGCAACAACAACCAAAGTCTGTTTCTGAGAGCCAAGGTTTTTCTTTCAGTTTTACTATAAAGATATGCTGCTATACCAAGACAAACCCTCTGCTACTATTGATACATTGTCTGATTTCTCCTGCTTAAGGATGTGTTTTCTCTGTTATCCTAGTTTGTAACGATTATCATGACTTTTAACATACATAGCATATGTAAAGATAGAACAGTTTCTTTAAAAGTATTTTATAATAACCACAATCTATTTTATTACTATTGATAAACAGGTTAAAATATTTATTGTATCCATGATATAGTACTGAATATTTTCTAATCATATTCACATCTACAATGTAAATACTCATAACTCACAACTATTATATGTGGTAAGTGGAACAGGACCTGTCATCTCTGTTTAACAGATTAGAAAAAATAATGTCCAGATACTCTAGGTATCCAAAGTTCAAAAGCATAGATTTCACAGTGTAAAGAAGACTTGCTTAACAACTTATTATATATATTATCTATATATTTTTATATTCCGCTCTCTATAAATCAATTGGAGGACACACAATTTTTTTTATTTTACTTTCAAACAAATGCTTGCTGCTTAGCTAAAGGGGGAAGGTGTTGAGCTGGAGGTATATGTGGGCCTTTCATGTCACTAAAGAGTGTAAATTCTGAAGTGGAACAGAGGGCCTGTGAGGACTTACAAGGGTGGATAAAAGGAGTAGTTCACAGCTGTGGGAGAATTGCAAGGTTATGCATCAACCTTGGAATTTCGCAGCTCTGGGGCCAAATCTGAAGAAGCTGGGGCTCAAGCTGAGTGATTAGAGTGGGGCACAGGGAATGTGTGCCTTGGGCTCTGTGAGCTACTGGAAAATCTCTTCTCCAGGTATGAAGCTCTTCCAAAGCAAACTGACTCAGAGGCTGCAGCTGGAATGAAATCCACAAATCCTTAGCAGATTTCAGAAATTTGTGTAGTTGCAAGTAACCTCGGAGATAATTTGCCTAGAACATCTTCTTTTCTTTTCATAGAGGAAGAAACAGACCAGAGTTACATACAGAGTTCCAGAGTGAGCTTGGATAAGTGTCCAGCCTAGAACTCCTTGCTTACAGTTCTTTCCACTTCATCTTGATTCAAAGATTGCAATAGATTTATAACAAGCAAACAGCAGTCTGTGCTGAGAGACTGTAGAGTTAAATAAAAACTCCATTAGGAAATAGAATGTGATTTCATTTCATATGCTACTTAAAAATATGTTCTCCAGCTGCCCAGAGAGCTTGAAAAGTAAATAATTTAGGTGTTCCTGTGTGCAGAGGGGATTTATTCATGGACAGAGTACAAATATCTCTAAAGAGGACAAGAGTGCTTTCCATAACAAGGGAACCAGCAATGCACAGCTGCAGGATAACAGAAGAGTTACAAAACATGCTTGGAATTTCACAGCTTTAAGGCCAAATTTGCAAAAATATGTGTCCTATCCTGAGAACACTGTTCTGAGTATGGGAAATGTGTATCCCTGTGCTCCTACAGCTCCAAGGGGGTCAGAGGGTGGGCACTTTAGCTTTGGGTAAAGAATACCTTCCAAACAGCAAATATCTGCTTTCTGCAGTGCTTGATGATGAGTTAGGCCATGAAATATGTGTGTTTCCTTGTAAATTGATGCAGAACAGAAAGAATAATGCTGAAAATATGAGTAGCAATAAGTACAGATGATTTATAACTCATCAAGGAAACTTCTCAACATTA
Source organism: Grammomys surdaster (assembly GCF_004785775.1). Taxonomy (NCBI): domain Eukaryota; kingdom Metazoa; phylum Chordata; class Mammalia; order Rodentia; family Muridae; genus Grammomys; species Grammomys surdaster. The sequence goes on along the minus strand of NW_021604563.1, from coordinate 21,615,297 downwards.
TATCACTACTCCAGCGAATCCTTCCTCTCATCACTATTTTGACACTTTGAGGCATCATTCACCCTTTAATTGCTCTGCATTTACTTATTTACTTTGTTAGTCCTCCAACTTAAATTCATTCTCTCCTAACTGTCTCTTCTGTCCTTAGTAGTATCTTGTAAGATAATAGTTACTAAATTTATACTGAAATTTCCATTCCTTTGGAGCTGATCAAACTCATTATATAATTAGGATCTATAGCAAATCCATTCTATACTCATAACCTTTTAAGTATTTATGAATATTCCTTTAAGTTATTATTTATATTCATTTTACCTCAGAATCTTTATTTTTTCAGAATCTTTAAATGATATCAAATAGTGATAAATAACTAAACAGAATATACAGCTAAGTTAGGAAGTGAAAAGTAGTTTCTAAAAAAAGTACAATAATAGACATTGTACATTGTTAAGGCTCTATTGTATGAAGTCAACACTGTCATAGAGCAGAAAGTAAGCTTTAGATAATATATGCATGAATAATCTAATCTGTGTTATAATAAATTATTTTAAAGCATTCTATCTGTTTAAAACCCTTTGCAGACAATCTTGACAGAAATACAGAATTTTAACTGGTTAAAATTATTTAAAACAGCGTTTAATTTTTCTGAAATCTCATCTGTATAGTACATTAGAAATGATTGAATTCTTTGTCAAGAAACTTTTGCTGAATATAACAATAAGAGTCAGAGTCACTGGTACTTGAACTATGACATTTTTCTTTTCTCTGCCCTCTGAATCTCTCTTATGGAAACTTTCTTTCTGAGCTCTTTGGGGGCAGGTGTGAACACAAAGGAAGACCTTTCTTCCTTTAAAGACAGGGCCCTGCCCTGAGAAAAGCAAGGCATAAGCTTATCTCATGCCATCACACAGATGTAAATTGCATAAACTCTATACCCAGAAATTACGGTTGTGAGAATGAAAGTATACATTTACTCAAATTCATTTAATAAGGCTAGGATTTCACCTAGAAGTGACAGAGAATACTAAATGCTGATCAATACTACGTGTATATGCTCGTAGGACAGAAGTTACATGCTGGGAGAGTTCGTTCAAGAAAACCAGGAATTATACTGTACTTCTCCACTTAGTAGTACCCACTAGTAGAAAAGAGATTCATTACAAAACAAACATGTTGTTATTCTTACCTTAAATCTATGCTTACTTAAGACCATAACGACATTTAATGCATCTGACATTTTTGGAATAGAGGTGTGATAGGATGTTTTTTTTCAACTTGACAGGCTCTGTGATCAACTAGGAGATAGGCTTGTGAGGGATTACTTTAATTGAGGTGGGAAGACCCATCTTGAGGGTGCCACCATTCCACAAGCTTGTGCTCCAAACTAAAAAAAGGAGGAAAAAAAAGCTTGGATTAATGGCTCTCTGCTTCTTGACCAAGGATACAATGTGACAACAGCCTCATGATCCTGCCACCAGTAACTTCTCCATTGCCATGACAGACTTGATTTTGGAGCTGTGAGCAAGAAGCCACTCTTCTCTCTTTAAATTGCTTTTATCAGGTATTTTGTTAGAACAAGATGGTAACTAGTTCACATAAGTTCTTAAAGTCTAAGAATCATGTCATAAAGTGAAGATTTTGGAAAGGACCAACTAAGAGACAACAAAATAGGAGATACTTCAGAAATTTAAAGACCTGAGGATGTAGTTATACCACTCCTGGGCATATACCCAGAAGATGCTCCAACATATAACAAGGACAGATGCTCCACTATGTTCATAGCAGCTTTATGTATAATAGCCAGAAGCTGGAAACAACTCAGATGTTCTTCAACAGAGGAATGGATAGAGAAAATGTGGTACATTTACACAATGGAGTACTACTCAGCTATTAAAAACAATGAATTTATGAAATTCTTAGGCAAATGGATGGAACTATAAAATATCATCCTGAGTGAGGTAATCCAGTCAAAGAAGAACACACATGGTATGCACTCACTGATAAGTAGACATTAGCCCAAAAGCTCGGAATACCCAAGATACAATTCTCAGACCACATGAAGCTCAAGAAGGAAGACCAAAGTATGGATGCTTCAGTCCTTCTTAGAAGTGGGGACAAACTGCTCATGGTAGGAAATACAGAGACAAAATGTAGGGCAAAGACTGAAGGAAAGACTGTCCCACCTGGGGATCCATTCCATATACAGTCACCAAACCCAGATACTACTGCAGATGCCAAGAAGTGCATGCTGACAGGAACATGATACAGCTGCCATCTGAGAAGCTCTGCCGGAGCCTGACAAATATAGAGGTGGATGCTCACATCCAACCATGAGACTGAGCACAGGGTCCCAAATGGAGGAGTTAAAGAAAGGATTGAAGGAGCTGAAAGAGTTTGCAACCCCATATGAAGAACAACAATATCAAACAATCAGATCCCCCAGAGCTCACAGGCACTATACCATCAATCAAAGAGTACACATGGAGTGACCTATGGCTCAAGCTGCCTATGTAGCAGAGGATGGCTTTGTCAGGAATCTAGGGGAGGAGAAGCCCTTGATCCTGTGAAGGTTGGATGCTCTAGTATAGGGGAATCCTAGTGTGGGTGGATGGATGGGTTAACACCCTCATAGAAACAGGGGGATGGGGGAATGGATAGGGGCCTTCCGGGGGGAAACCTGGAAAGGGGATAACATTTGAAATGTAAATAAAGAAAATATCCAATAAAAGAAAAAATATTAAAAAAATAGTTGGCAAGAGACAGCTGCAAACAGCTCTCCGGTATTGCAGTAAGTCTGGGGATCCAGAATATATATGCCTAAAATACTTATAAATAATCCAAACAAAATCTAGGTAGACTTGCAAAGCTTCCCCAAGCCATACAGGTCATGAAATAAACAGTTAAATGTGGGAAGGGCCAAATACAAACTAAATAATAAGCTAATAACCTAGGAATAAAAATAACATCACATTCAACTGCAGTCATCTGTAAGACAACATATGCCCAAGATTGTTAGTAAAGAGTCAAGTTCTCTTATGAACAGCTATGAAGAAGTCATCTGAGCAACTAATCCCAGTAAGAATTAACAGCAAAATAAAGATTACCTAAATTGTTGACATGGTTCCAAGCCACATGCTCACAAATAATGATAAAGAATGAAGTCCAGCTGACTCTGTGTATTTAATTATATCATTGATTTTTAAGTGGTTTATGCTAAACAAGAGAGCCCAAATTTAAGAAATCAGATTAAATGATGTAATAGTATAGGGAAAGAACTGAGATGGGACATCAGAAACTGGCAATTTAGGAGAATTACTTTTCAAACATAGTAGTCAAGTCATTGAACATAAATTTTTAAGCAAATAAATGACAATAATAATTGCCATAAATGGAGGATGCTTGCTAGCAGTATTACTACAAAATATGACTTCTCTTGTTTTTAGAAGTACCAAAATCAAGATATATAGAAGGAAAACATGACCCATACACAGGAAATGTGACTCATGCTCAAGAAATGAAGCAAACATTAAAGACACTTGAGAGGCTAGAGATTTGAAATGACTGAGTGGTTAAGAACAAGTATTCTACTTACAGAAGACCTGAGTTGGGTTCCCAGCAATGATGTCAGGCAGCTCACAACCACTTGCAACCATAGCTCCATGGGATCTGATGCCCTCAGTTGGCCTGCATGAGAACATTTTTACACACATGTTCATATGTACACACAGGCACATACATATAGATACATGCACAGACACATATAAAATTGAAACTTTTGAAAAAGGACATTTGGCAACATCTATATTTTGGACTTTGTAGACAAAAGTATTAAAGCACCTATTTTATATATTGACAAAGAATAAAAACTGCTCACAGTAAAACAAGTATATATAGAATGAAAGTTCTCAAATAAAAACTAAAACAACTAAAGTAAAGTATTTATTAGAGGAGAACAAGAATACATTTTGTTTTCTAATTAATGTGGAAGGGAAACTAAGAAGGGGGATATCATCTGAAATGTAAACGAATAAAATTATTAATACAAAAAAATCTAAAAAAAGATTTACCAAAATTGAAGACAGATGAGTACTGGCTATGATGTATAATGAACAGAAACAAGATGTATGAGAAAATATGTAAAGCCTTGGAAAAAAGTGTGACACATGTAGTAGAAATATTAGGAATACAGGAAATAGATAGTGAGTTAGGAAAAATAAAGAAATATGTCTATGGATTTCATAAATTTTTGAAAATCATTGTCTAATATAAAAAATACAATGAATAGCAAATGGAATAAGCAGAAAGAACTCTGCCAGTCTTATCATAGTAAGAATGTTAAGAGCTCAAATAGAGAAAATACTGAAAGTAGCAAGAGGAAAGAAATTACTGATACAGATACAGCCAAAATTTGATGAATAATGGAAAGCACAAGATGTGAGATGAACTATTCAAAATGTGTAAAAAATGTACCAATTAAGAAAAAGTTATATTCCACAAAAATAAACTTAAGCATTTTAAGAAAAACTGAAACAGATTTACTTGCTAGAAGACATGGCTTGCAAGAAATAGTAAATGTGGTTAAAATGAATTTCCAAAGGTATTTTAATTTATATTTTCCTAATTGCTAATGAGTATTTCTTGGCCATTTTTATTTCTTCTATTGATAAATCTTTGTTTAGATCCTGTCTTAGTTACAGTTTTTAGTTGCTGCAATGAAACACCATGACTGAAAAGTAAGCTGGGGAAGAAAATATTTATTCAGCTTACATTTTCATATTTTTGCTCAACATCAAAGGAAGTCAGGACAGGAACTCAAACCGTGCAGAAACCTGGAGACAGGAGCTGATGGAAAGGTTTTGGAGGGGTGCTACTTACTGACTTGCTCCTCATGGCTTACTCAGCCTGCTGTCTTATAGAACCCAGGACCACTAGCCCAGTAGTAGCCCTATCCACAACGAACTTGGGCCTCCCCCATAAGTTTCTAATTAAGAAAATATCTTACAGAAAAATGGTAGCATCTTTTTCAATGAGATTTCCTCCTCTCTGATGACTTTAGGTTCTGTCAAGTTGACATAAATCTATCCAGCACAGATCCCTTGCTCATTTTTAATTGGCTCATTTGTTACTTTGACCTTTTGTGAGTTATTTGTATATTCTGTGTATTAACCCTCAGTCACATAAATATCTGACAAAGATTCTCTCCATTCTGTGGGACTCCTCTTCATTCACTTAACTGTTTCCTTAGTTGTACAGAAACTTTTAGTTTTATGAAGATCCAGTTATCAACTGATGGCTGGAATTCCTTGGCAAATGAAATCTTGCTCCAAAAGTTCTTTCCTGCTCCTTTATCGTGTAGGTTAAATTCTATGTTTATGCCTATATTTACTTCTAGCAATTTTAGTAGTTCACTTCTTAAATTGAGGCCTTTAATATACTCAGTTCAAATTTTTGTTTAGGGTGATAAATATGTGTTTAATTTCATTCTTCTTCCTGTGAACATCTAGTTTTCTCAGCATCATCTGACAAGGGCTTAATAACAAAAATACATTAGGAGGTAAGATAACTTCAGAAAAGTCCAGACAACATGAGCTGTAAAAGAGTCAATAGATCTAGTCATTTCTCAAAAGAAAACAATCACATAGTTCAAAGACATGTAAAATGCTCAATGTTGCTAATCATCAGGAAAAGGCAAATCAAACTCACAATCACATAATTCCATGAACACTACATATTACCAAGAGACTAAAATTAAATGACTGGTTCTGAGTTTCCTTACTCAGGATTATCTTTTCTACTTCTGTCCATTTGCTTGCAACTTCTATGATGTCATTTTTTAACAGCTGAGTAGTATTTCATTATGTAAATAACCATATTTTCTTCTTTATACATTCTTTGGCTGAACGACATACATCTAGGTTGCTTCCATTTTCTAGCTATTATTAATAAGCTTGCAATGAACATGGTTGAGCGAGTGAGTATCCTTGTGGCAAGATGGAGCATCCTTTGGGTATATGCCTAGGAGTGAGTGGTATAGCTAGATCTTGAGGTTTGACTGAGTCCCAATTTTCTGAGGAATAGCCATATTGATTTTCATAGTGGCTGAACAAGTTTATACTCCAACATCAATGGGAGACTATTTCCCTTATTCCACATTCTCGCCAGTATGAGCTGTGTTTTTGATCTTAGCCATACTTATGGTTGAAAGATGAAATCTGTCATTTTGATTTACGTTTTCGTGATGGCTAAGGATGATAAGCATTTCATTAAGTGCTTCTCAGTCATTTGAGATTACCCTGTTAAGAATTCTCTGATTAGATTTGTAAGCATTTTTAAATTAAATTATTTGATTTGTTGATGTCTAGTTTCTAAAGTTTTTAAAATATATTTTGGATATTAGCCCTTTGTCCCATGTAGGGTTAGTGAAGAACTTTTTCCATTATGTAGGCTAAAGTTTTGCCTTTTTTCACGCTGTCCTATGCGTTATTGAAGCATTTCAGTTTCATGAGGTCCCATTTATTAATTGCTGACCTTAGTGCCTGAGCTGTTGTTCTGTTCAGGAAGTTGACTGCTGTGCCCATGAGTTCATGATTATTTCTCACTTTTTCTTCCATTAAAATCAGTCATTCTGGCTTTATGTTGAGGTTTCTGATCCATGTAAACTTGAATTATGTGCAGGGTGACAGATATGGATCAATTTGCATTAGTTTACATACTGGCATCCAGTTAGACCAACACCATTTGTTCAAGATGCTGTCTTCTTTTCCATTATATGGTTTTGGTTTATCAAAAACCAGGTGTCTACAGGTGTGTGGATTTACTTCTGCATCTTTGATTCAATTTCTTTGATAAACATGCAGTTTATATTACTATAGCTCTTGAAATAAGGGGGTGATGTGTACTCACAAGTGGACATTAGCTGTTAAATAATGTACAATTGACCTAAATCCACAGACCAAGAGAGGCTAAATAACAAGGATGGCTCAAGGAAGAGAGGTGCATGAATATCCCTGGTAAGGGGAAATAACAGAATAGATTTGGTGGACTGGCGACAGGTGGGGGTGGGAATAGGAGTGAATAGATAGGGAATGAGAGAGAAGAAGGGTGAAAGGATTGGGAGCGATAACTTGAATTCGGGGGAGGGGAGACATTTGAGGGGCATTGTGGAAATCTAGTGCAATGGAAACTCCATAAAATCTGAGAATTCTCTTAGTACAGGGGGATATGGTTCCCAAACTGGCTATCTTCTACAACCAGGCAAAGCTCTTCACAGTGCGAATGGGATGTCAACCCAGCCACAAACCCTTCAGCCTACAATCTGTACTGCTTATAAGACATGCCAGGATTTTAATAGGGTAATTTGGTTGTCTGGAGTCTAATTTCTTGAGTTCTTTATATATATTGGATATTAGCCCTCTATCAGATGAAGGATTGGTAAAGATCTTTTGCAAATTTGTTGGTTGTCGTTTTGTCCTATCGACAGTGTCCTTTGCCTTACAGAAACTTTGCAATTTTAAGAAGTCCCACTTGTCAATTCTTGATCTTAGAGCATATGCTATTGGAGTTCTGTTCAGGAACTTTGCCCCTGTGCCCAAGTATTCGAGGCTCTTCCCCACCTTCTCTTCTATTAGTTTCAGTGTATCTGGTTTTATGTGGAGGTCCTTTATCCACTTAGACTTGAGCTTTGTACAAGGAGATAAGAATGGATCAATTTTCATTCTTCTACATGTCCTCCAGTTGAACCAGCACCATTTGTTGAAAATGCTTTCCTAAGAATTTTCAATCGAAGAAACTCGAATGCCCGAGAAGCACCTAAAGAAATGTTCAGCATCCTTAGTCGTCAGGGAAATGCAAATCAAAACAACCCTGAGATTCCATCTCACACCAGTCACAATGGCTAAGATTAAAAACTCAGGTAATAATAGATGCAGGCGAGGGTGTGGAGAAAGAGGAACACTCCTCCATTGTTGGTGGGACTGCAAGATGGTGCAACCACTTTGGAAATCAGTGTGGCGGTTCCTCAGAAAATTAGACATAGCATTACCTGAGGATCCAGCTATACCACTCCTAGGCATATACCCAGAAGATGCTCGAACATATAACAAGGTCATATGCTCAACTATGTTCATAGCAGCCTTATTTATAATAGCCAGGAGCTGGAAAGAACCCAGATGTCCTTCAACTGAGGAATGGATTCAAAAAATGTGGTATATTTACACAATGGAGTATTACCCAGCTATTAAAAACAATGAATTTGAGAGGTTCCTAAGTAAATGGATGGAACTAGAAATTATCATCCTGAGTGAAGTAAGCCAATCACAAAAGAACACACATGGTATTCACTCACTGATTATTGGATATTAGCCCAGAACCTTGAAATGCCCAAGATGCAACTCACAGGCCACATGAAGCTCATAAAGAAGGAAGACCAAGTGGGGGTGATTCAGTCCTTCTTAGAAGGAGCAACAAAATACTCAAGGGAGCAAATATAGAGACAAAGTGAAGTACAGAAACTGAAGGAGGGGCCGTCTGAAGACCACTCCACCTGAGTATCTATCCCATGTGCAGCTACCAAAGGTAGATGCTGATGTGGAAGTCAGGAACTGCATGCTGATAAGAGCCTGATATGGATGTCTCCTCAGAGGCCTTCAAGAGTCTGACATATTCAGAGGCAGATGCTCACAACTAGCCATTGAACTGATCATGAGGTTCTCAATGGAGGAGTTAGAGTGAAGACTGAAGGAGCTGAAAGGATTTGCGGCACCATGAGGAGAGCAACAATACCAACCAACCACACCTCCCAGGGTCTAAACCTCCAGCCTGGGATCACTTAGGGTGGGATCCAGGGCTTTAGCTGGATATGTAAGAGTGGAGGGCCCTGCTGGGCATAGGTGGAAGAAGAATACCTTGACCTCATGAAGGCTGGACGCCCCAGGGGGTGGGAATTTTGAGGGTGGGGAGGTGGGAGTGGGGTGGTAGATAGAGGTTACATCCACAGAGAAGAAGGAGGAGGGGGGAGGGGATTGGGGGTTCCTGGGTTGGTGGGGGATGGGATAAGGGGACAACATATGAAAGGTAAATAAAACATCCAATAAAAAAAGACATGCCACGATTATGGGGTGCAGAATTTGTAGGTAACCAACACATGACTGGCTCAACTTGTAGCTCACACCCAAGGGGAAGCCCATATATGGAACTGACTGGAAGGCAAGGAACCAGAGGCAGAACATGCCAGGATAGAACCAAACAACTGTGACTAAATAAAAGTCAATGAAATGATTCCTAATGATGTTCTGCTATATTCATAGATGGATGCCTAGCCCAACTGTCCTCAGAGGAGTGTCATGCAAGAACTGATAGGAGCAGATGCATAGGCCAACAAACAAACACTAGGTGGAGCCAGAGGAACCCCACAGAAGGAGAAGGAGTCAGAGGGTTGAGGACACCACTGGAAATGGGGCCACTGAGTTTAGTAAGAAGGTCTCACAGAGGCTCATAGAAACTGAAGTGACAATCATAGACCATGTATGGGTCTGAGCGAAATTTTCTGCATATAACTTATGGTTGTATAGCTTGGTGTTCTTGTAGGATTCCCAACAATGGGAGTTCTGTGGTGTCTCTGACTCTTTTGACTGAGCTTGGGACCCTTTTCCTCCTACTAAGTTGCCTCATCTAGTCTTGATATGAGAGTTTATGCCCAAACTTATTGCATCTTGTTAGGCCATGTTCTATGGATATTGCTGGGAGGTCTGCTGGGTGTTTGTTTGTTTGTTTGTTTGTTTGTTTTCTTTTCAGAAGGGAAAAAGAAAAGTGGAGGCTGAGACTGGGAGGAATGGAGGGAGGGGAAAATGCCATTGGAGGGTAACGTATGAGAGAGGAATAAAATTTTTGAAAAAGTTACTGGTAAGGGTGTGGAGAAAAGGGAAATCTTTTGTGTTGGTAGTGTGGTATAAACTCATACAGCCATTATAAGAACAGTAAAAAAAACTTACTCAAATATTTAAAATAAGAAACCACATGATCCACCAATCCCCTAACCGGGTATATCAACCAAAGGAAATGACATTAACATTAACTTTCTTTCAACAACTTTTGCAATAGCTGCAGTGAAATGGAAATGATTTTGAGCTGTCCAACAAGTGATTTAATCATAAAAGAAAGAAATTCTGTCACGGTGACAATATGGTTGGATGTGGGGGAGGTAATTATATTACTTATAATCCAAACACAAAAAGACAAGTACACAGTTCCATTATTACCCATAATCTAATAAAATTGATTACACAGAAGTTGAGAGTAAAATAGTGGTAGCCAAAAACTGAGGAAAGCAAAAGAAGATAAGGTGGAGAAAGGTTGATCAATTGGTACTATATAATCATAATGCATAAGAATTTCTGGTGTGCTACTACATAGTAGGATGACTATAGTTATAATTATATACTATTGTAGGACTGTCAAAGGCAGCCTAGTTTCTGGTTGAGCTAAGGTTGGAAATCTCGGTGACCCTGAGGGATGGTAGGTGTTTTGCCTGGTTCCTGGACACTAGGCTCCTGACACTAGGCTCCTAACACTAGGCAGGCAGCAGCCCTCAGTAGATTTGTGGCCATCAGTCACATAAGGGCAATGCCCCAAGCCCCTCCACAGGTAGAGAACATGACCTGTGGTCACACAGGCTCAAGACAGATCACCATTTTAATGAAGTACCTAAAGGCCTGAAGGGCTTAGACAATTAAGCTTTCCTTCCTAGACACTCCTCTCTGCAAAAGGTATTTAATCTCAGGTCTACCTTAAGAAAATGGGGTACTGTTTTCTCATCTACTTTCCGCCATGGCAATAAATGTCTTAAAACCATAAACTGATCTTTTTCATCAGGATCTACCGTGGGGAGCAATGGAGAAGGCCTTCACTTATAGAGCTGCATCTAATCTCCAATATAAGGCCTCTTTGTGCTCCCAGCTACTTCCACCAAGTCAAGCCAACCCAAGGACTCATCCACACTGGATACAGCTGGAGTTCCCCTCTCCCCTTCAGTTCTCAACTCTTCCACCAAGTCAAGCCAATCCAAGGACTCATCCACACTGGATACAGCTGGAGTTCCCCTCTCCCCTTCAGTTCTCAACTCTTCCGTGGCTTCCAGTGGCGCCTGGGTGCCCAAGAGCCAGAGAACCAGATGGCCCCGGCCTCATTGCAGGCCCAGGGACACCCCTACCCAGCCTGCTCCCGCTGCATCTCTGGGAACTTGGACTGTGCTTCCCCATCCCTGGAATGGTGTCTGTCAGCTTTCTATAGCCCAGCACCTAGCGGCCAGAGCCCTGCCTGTGGTGGAGCGGATGCAGGACCCCACTAAACCCAACATACTATATATGTCAAAAGACCAAGAGGAGAGAAGGTGGCTCAGCTCTCCCTCATTGTGAAGTAACAGGAGGCCAAAAGAGTGGTCAGTCCTTTGTTTGGAAAAAGGCCCAAGAACTTCAGCACTGGGCAGGACATCCAGCCGAAAAGAGATCTCACACACTTCATCAAATGGCCCCACTACATCAGGCTGCAGGAGCAAAGAGCCATCCTCTATAAGCAGCTCAAAGTACCTCCTGTCATTAACCAGTTACCCAGGCCCTGGACAGGCAAACAGCTAGATGCTCAAACTTGCCCACAAGTACAGGCCAGAGACAAAGCAAAACAAGAAGCAAAGGCTACTGGCCCATGCTGAGAAGAAAGCTGCTGGCAAAGGAGACGTCCCAACTAAAAGACCGCTTGTTTTCTGAGCAGAAGTTTATACAGTCACCACCTTGGTGGAGGACAAGAAGGCTCAGCTGGTGGTGATTGCCCATGATGTAGACCCCATTGAGCTGGTGGTTTTCCTGCCTGCCCTGTGTCGAAAGATGGGGATGCCCTACTATACCATCAAGGGAAAGGCCAGGCTGAGGAAGCTGGTCCACAGGAAGACATGCACCATTGTTGACATCACACAGGTTAACTTAGCAACAGGGATACTCTGGCTAAGCTGATGGGACCTATTAGGCCCAATTACAAGGACAGATAATGATGAAATCCTCTGCCACTGGGGAGGCAAAGTCCTAGATCCTAAGTCTGTAGCTTTCATTGCCAAGCTGGAAAGGCAAAGACTAAAGAACTCACCACTGAACTGGGTTAAATGTATACTGCTAAGTTTTCTGTACATAAATATAATTACAAAATTCTCTTCCAAAAATCCCAAAGAAAATGTAAACATTACACAACATGTATTGAAATACTATTTGATACTACTTTGATATACAGTTAATGAAATTAATATGCAAGAATGAAATTATTAATTTTAAATGAACTTAAAAATACACTTAATTCTATAAAAGTGTGGTTCCTTGTAGGTCAACCAGGCTTTAGTGGATGGCTCCATACCCAGGAGTATGTGTACAGCATAAATTTGAGTCAATGAGTTATTAAATTAAAAAAGAAGATACTACAAGACCTTAGCACAATTCCATTGATAGCTTATTGCTACACAAGTATAAGCAATTACCTATATTCAATGTTCTATACAACTAAATGAAAACAATCAAAATTTAACAAAAATAATTTTAAAAGACACTATTGCTGAAGACTCTATGCACTTTAGTGGCAGAACACAAAGAAATGAGGCAAAAGTATAGTTGTAAGTGTACACTTATGGCTAGCCCGTATAGTTCCAGAAGGTGCTATGCATGCTGCTAGGTGAAGGTTATCATCATTAGTCCTACTCAGATGTGGCTCCTGAGTGACTACCAAGTGTCCAGGAAATATTGGCTCAGTTATAAAATAGTATTAAGTATATTACAGGGATGATCAACTGCTTTCTGATTGAATATGATGTTGGCTCCACAGAAATAAATTCATATCTGGTACTGTAAACCTTGTCAAAAGCTTGTAGCAGAGAAGAATCCTAGAGAAGAAACTACTGCTGTCATATTGCTAAATGGACACAATGGATCTGTCAAATTACCCACTAATCATTTACTTCTATGTCCATAGACTAGTGATTTTTTTAATGTAGTGAGTGGTGACTACTATGCAGGCTCATAATTTCTTAAGATAGTTAGAATAATGATTGTTGCCTCCTCAGGCTCCAGGACATCTATAGCACCCCACCTCATCCCCAGGTAAATCAATGAAGGGGTGGAAACCAAAAATTTAAGAGCTGGAGGAAATAGAGTGTTAATGGAACATTGTGTTCAGGATACAATATGGCCACTACACTCTGGAACTCTCAGCAGCTGTTATTAACTGCACAAGCCTCACAAAAGATTGGGTATGTGAACATACTCTCTTGGGGAGGGTGTTCAAGATGAAGCTAATAGTTTCTAGAGGAAGGGACTCAAAAGGCCTCACCATTCCCTAATGATGCTGTTAGAGAAGAATGGGACATCTGGTTCAGTACATATAATCAATCTTAAGTTGTCCATGTTCCTTTTATAACTTTTCATCAATGCTCCTGTGAGCAATACTAATTATTCAAGTTTTAAAAATGTAAAATGTTTCAGAGACTATATCAAGTTCATGAAAAGATAGTCAAATATTTATAAATTATGTTGTTAAACTGTATTTTATCTAGAATATAATTTAGTAAAAATAAGATAAATGAGAAAATTAGTCAATGTATATTAATTAGCATTTTTCTAAAGAAAATAAACAAATAGCCATTAAGCACAGGAAAAAATGCTCAACATTCTTAGTCAATGGAAATGTAAATCAAGACAACAAGGTCTTTTTTCCTCTCTAGGATGACTAGAATCCAAAGCACAAAGAATGGCAAATGTTAGCAACAATGGAGTAATTGGAGCCGTTATTACTACCATTCTCCATTAAAAGTAAATACAAAGTTTAGCACAAAAGATCAAGCAACACTCTCTTCACATACACACACAAGAGAAATGAATACTTATATCCATATAAAATTTGTGCATAAATAATCATAACTTTATTCATAATGGTTCAAATGTTTCAATGACCCAAATGTCTGTATGTTGTTGAATAAATTTTAAAATGTGGTATATCCTCACAATGAGATATTATTTAGCAACAAGAGTATTGAAGAGCAGGTACTAAAGCACAGATGAAACTTGAAGGCAAAAAATGAAATATTATAGTTTTAAGGACTTATATAATATTTGCCCTGGTTTTTGTTATTATTTTCAACTTGAAGACAATGTAGAGTTATCTGAGGAAGGGAATCATAATTGAGAAAATAGCTTCATAAAATTGCCCAGTAGGTAAATCTGTAAGAGCGTTTTCTTAATTAATGACAGATATAGGAGGGCCCAGCTCACTTTGGGTGTTATAATACCTGGGCAAGTAGTCCATAGCAGGCTGAGCATGCCATGGGAAGTAAGCCAGTAAGCAGCACTACTCTGTGGTCTCAAGCTCAGTCTCTCTTTCCAGGTTCTGGCCTTGAACTCCTGTTATGACTTCCTTCAATGATGGACTGTGATGTAGAAGTATAACTGAAATAAACCCTTTCATCCACGAATTGCCTTTGATCATGGTGTTTTGTCACATCAATACAAATCATGAGTAAAACAGTATGATTCCATTTATATGGAGTATTTGAGATAAAGAAATCCATTAGAGGTTTGCTAGTATTCTTGCTACTGTAAGGTGCTGTGCTACAAGAAGTAAAAAAGGAATCATCAACTTTACCCATCTATGAACACTTCAAGCTACAATAATGACTGGCAGGGTAAGATAGGCCTACTGATGCAGTACTGGCATGATTGTTACAGGTGTAACTTTCTGAGTAGGAAAAAAGACTGGTCCTTGAGATTGAACTCATAAAAGGTGCTGTTATCAGGACCAAGGTCCTGTGGTTAGATGTGTCATAGGCTGCAGGGAAGAACCTATTGTTTTATTATTTTAAATGGAAATGAATGTTCTCTAATGACTTATCAGTGCTTCTCTCAATACTCATCAGAGAAACTTCTTCCTGTGGTAGATGACAATCGACACATAGATCTACAGCTAATCAAAATACAGAGAATAAGATACTACAGAGTTGTTTCTATTTTCATTTCCCTGATCACTAAGGACTTTGAACATTTTTTTTTAAGTGCTTCTCCACCGTTCAAGATTCCTCTGTTGAGACTTCTCTGTTTAGTTCAGTACCCCAATTTTTAATTAGTTTATTTAGGTTGTTGATGTCTAACTTCTTGAGTTCTTTATAAATTTTGGATATTAGCCCTCTGTCAGACATAGGGCTGGTGAAAATCCTTTCCCAATCTGTAGGTTGCTGTTTGGCCCTACTGACAGTGTCCTTTGACCTACAGAAGCTTTTTATTTTCACGAGGTCCTATTTATCAATTGTTGATCCTAGAGCCTGAGCCATTGGTGTTCTGTTCAGAAAGATGTCTCTGTACCAATAAGTTCAAGGCTATTCCCTACTTCCTGTTCTATTAGATTTAGTATATCCTGTTTTATGTTGAGGTCTTTGATCCTCTTGGACTGGAGTTTTGTGCAAGGTGATAAATATGGATCTATTTGCATTTTCCTACATGCAGACATTTAGTTAGACGAGCACCATTATCTGGAAAATACAAACCAAGACAACTCTGAGATTCCATCGTATACTAGTCAGAATGGTTAAGCTCAACAACTTCAGTGATAGCAATATTGTTGAGGATGTGGAGAGAGAGGAACACCCCTCCATTGTTGGTAGAAGGGCAAACATCTACAGCCACTGTGGAAATCGATTTGACAGTTTCTTAGAAAACTGGAAATAGTGATACCTCAATACCCAGCTATACCACTCCTGGGCATATATCCAAAAGATGGTCCAATATCTCACAAAAACATTTGCTCAACTATGTTCATAGAAACTATTCATAATATCCAGAAACTGAGAACAACCTAGATGTTGCTCAACTGATGAATGGGTACATAAAATGTGGTACATTTCCACCATGGAATATTATTCAGCTATTAAAAACCAAGATATCATGAATTTTGCAGGCAAATGAATGGAACTTGAGAATATCATCCTGAGTGAGGTAACCCAGTCCCAATAGGACATGCATGGTGTGTACTCACATGGATATTACGCATAACATACAGAATATCCATGCTATACTCTACAGACCCAAAGAAGCTAAACAAGAAGGAAGGCCCAAGCAACAATACTTGAATACCACTTGGAAAGGGGAATAAAATAGTCATAGGAGGCAGATGGAGGGAGGGGAGTGAGTGAGAGAGGGGATGGGGATGGGAATAGAAGGAGTTACGATCAGGTATGGGGAGAGAGAGGAGAGATGGCCAAATGGTCATGAGAATGAATAGAAATCTGCAATTGATAAGGGTAAGGATGGAGGAGCATCTCAAGGACATGGCAGAGACCTGTAGTAAAGGATTCTCCCAAGAATCAATAGCGGTGACCACAGTTGTAACTCACAGCATTAAGGATATAGAACCTGAAAAGGCCATCTCCTATATCCAGGCAGGAACCCCAGGGAGCAATAGAGAAACCAACTCACCCACAAAACTCTTAGCCCAAAATGTATTCTGTCTACATGAAATACAGGGACAGAGGATGGAGCAGAGACTGAAGGAATGGCCAACCAATAACTGGCCCAACTTGACACTCATCCCATGGGCAAGCACCAATCCCTAGCACTATTAATGGTACTCTGTTGCTCTTGCAGACAGGAGCATGCTGTCCTCTGAGAGGCTCCACCCAACAGCTGACTCTGATGAATATAGCCAAACACTGGGTGGAGCTTGGGGATTCTTATGGAAGAATAGAAAGAAGGATTGTGGCCCCAGACTAGGAAAGAAACACCACAGAAAGACCAAAAGAGTCAACTAACTCGGATCCTTGGGGCTCTCAGAGATTGAACCACCAACCAAAGAACATACATGGGCTGGACCTCCCTGCACATATGTAGCAGATGTGCAGCTTGGTCTTCATGTAGATACCAAACAACTGGAATGGGGGCTATCCTAAATCTGTTGCCTATCTGTGGGATATATTCCCCTATCTGGTCTTCTTTATCTTGCCTCAGTGGGAAAGGATGTGCCTAGCACCACAGACTTGATGTGTCAGGATGGGGAATACCCAGGGTGTCCCCACCCACTCAGAGGAGTAGGAGAGGGGGAGGTGGTAGGATTGTGGGAGGGGGTGACTGGGAGGATGGGCATTGAGCATGATGTAAAGTGAATGAAGAAATGAAGAGAGGGAAGAAAGAGGGTTGGATAGAGAGAAGGAGGGAGGGGAAAGGGGGAATTGGTTAGTAGGGAAGGTAGGCATGGAAGATTTAGGAGGAGTTGGAGGAGGATAGTTGTATAGATTTCTCCAAGAATTAATAAAAATAGTATTAAAGAAGAGAAGATGTTTTGAGCCATCCCATTAGGTACATGGTTAGTTAGGGAGAGGGAGACAGAGGGAGAAGGAGAGGGAGAGGGAGGTGAGGGGGAGGGAG
>NW_021604563.1:21589170-21597462 GCF_004785775.1 Grammomys surdaster | reverse complement strand
GGAGGGGGAGGGAGAGGGAGAGGGGGAGGAGAATGATGTTCGATATATCCTGTTCTAGTATATTATTTGTCAACAATTTACTGTTCCTGAACCCAAAGAAACCTCAACAAGCTCTAGTTTTATAAGTAGAGGAAGATACTGATTGTTGTTAATTTTTCTCCTGGTATGTTATGTATAGAGATATAATACCTAAAGTACCCAGCTATACCACTCCTGAGCATATACTCCAACTTTATGTTTCAGAGAAGGAAAAAAATGCCTTAATCTACAGTTATCTGTCTCTTTCTATTAGAAGTAGGAAGTGAGGCATAGGAATAGACATGTGGTAGCCTGTGTCTACCTCCTTGTTCTCTGTCCTCTCAGAGTTCTCTAAGCATAGGTACTTATTGTGTCCAAATCTGTGTTTTTTACTTTTGTTAGCATGTATCTTTAAACAGTCTTTACCCATTACTCCATCTTTTCTTTGCCCTACCCCAACCACTTAACCATCAGTCTCTTTGTTTTCCTTTTACAGATTATCTCTTTGTATTTAATTTCTCCCATTAATTTCTTTTCATTTCACTGGCCCTGGAACAAGAAATAGACATTCTTGGACTGGCAGGGTCATACTTCCGAACGGGCCGAACTCTTGAAACCATCACTTGTTTTTGGTTTTGGTTTTGCTTTTACAGGGACTTGAAGAAGCAGAGACAATTCCATTTTGAAAATTGCAGGCATGGGTTTAGGGTATTTTGCTTTTTTGGATATCTATCTCCTTAATTCTATTTGGCTTAAGCTAAAACTCTGAAGAGTTGTGTATCACATCAATTCACTGAGACATTAGGCAGTTTAAAAGTATTCTAAGGGATCCTAATGTATGAAGATTTCACATTGTTTTTTGGATCCTAATATATGAAGATTTCACATTGTTTTTTGAATAATTCTTTTATTCTCCCATCAAACCTTCTCCCCTTTAAATGCTGCAAAATAAACACATTGATTAATATTAGCTACTACAAATTATTCTAACTTGAAATCTACAAAATAGACTTGGACTCTTTTATTTGTTGGTGTCCTGCATCATTGACTCTGGAAAATTAAAATCTAAACAATATTCACTGAGATATGTGTATATATTTTATTCATTTATTATTTTTGCAACAAATGCACAGGGTTTTAACTCAGATTAAGTGGGCAGATAAATCTTAATAATAATTGAAAAGTGTAGAAGAAAGTAATGCAAAGTTGAAGCCAGGTAGAGAATCAGGAAATGATTATAACAAAGGTATCTGATTCTTTTGGAGGATCCAGGCAAAGTATATCATTGAGTTCCTAGCATTATTAAGCATTGCATGATAGGTGGTAGTCATACTTGAGTTTCTTTTGGAGTGCATTTATGACATGTCTGGGTTTTGCTTTTTGCTGACTAGTGCTTCATTCTGTGGCATCTAGGGTCTGGTTACAGATATTTGGTGATTAATGAAATAAATCAGTCTTCTGCTTAAATTAGGTATGGTAGGTTAGGTTTTAGAGTGTCTCTGAAGACCTACTTTGTAGCTTAAATATATTACCACAGCTACAGTGGCTAAAGCTGTTTGAAAAACACATCCGCTGGATGATTGACAGTTTAGAGAACTCACATTAATTTACAAATCCTTTCCTGTATTTAGTCTACAGTGTCTTGGTTTTAAGTACTTTTGATGCGATCATTTCCATAAGCACAGAATATGGAAGGTGCCCAAATGTACTTATTTGGACTAATAAAGTGGTTGAGAAAGAGACTGCTTGCAGTAATAAGAGAAACACTGAATTAAAAGGAACAGGTTGAGTTCTATACAATCTAGACTTTTCTACTATCTGGCTGTGAGAACATCTCTGAGCCTTTGCTTGCTTTTAACTGAAAAATGTGGTCAGTGATTGCCAATGTTTGCTGGTTCATGAACTTTCAGAAAGTTTATGAGAGGTAGGAAACAGTTTACCAATGAAAAACCCATATAGAATCCCACACATATTCACAATGCACACATGTTTGTACAACTTAAGGGATTAGCAGAAAGAACTATTGTTTAAAAATGAATCAAATATCATAGCTACCACCCTAGTGGTCAATGCTTTCATTTTTATTACCTTGCCTCCTCACATCAACCTAGATTTGAAAATATTAGCAACAAATTGAACATGCAGGTTACCATCGAAACACCAATAAGTATAAGGGAAAAGAGACATCTTCTCTCAAAGCAATTTCTTCTGAACTCACGCTGGTTAACTCCCTAATAGGGTAGCAACTGCCTGGGAGTCACTTTCATCACCTGTAAAATGAGGAAGTCACGCAGATGTGCCATTTGTAATCATTTAGTGTATCGTTATCTGAAAACCTCCACTGTTGGGCACTTCCTGTCAGATCTCACTTCCTGTTAGCAGGCAGCCCAAGGTAGCAGTTCTTATTAATTCAGTAATTGTTCTACATTTCTTTTTGTTCTGAATTTTTTTGGGAAGTTGATTTTGTAATTATAAAACATTTCATAACAAAAAATTAGGTATATGATTGTGAAGAAAAATTTCTCAATGGTGTCATGGATTCAGGAGCCTTCTAAAGTCCTTTCCCATTCAGAGCAAGGAAGATATCTACAAATCCTTTTTCTTCCAGTACTCTATGAGTTTCTAATATGGTTAGCATATCTGGCCCAGGGCAAAATTTTGTAACATATACTTCTCTACAATTCTTACCATCCTTCAACATTCCTTTCTTGCTGATTATCTTGAAATTTTCAGTTTAGATTTACCTGATAAAAACATAACACTGAGGCAGGAATATTAAGTTATGCATTGTTTCCCTTCAGAATTTCTCATACAAAAAGGGCACAGAAAAAAGTCAAAGGAAAAAAATACTTGATTTTTTTTTCATACTGGCAGCAGGTATGTGAGTTGACTCAGCCTGGGTTGTAGGGGTGGTGTCTGACATTTGCACTGAGAATTGTGTTGTGTGAAGTAATTGACCTTCTGTCTATAGATAGTAGTGCTTCTTTACATGGTACTTTCCACATGGACATGCATGAATATGAGTTGTATAAAGTGACTTTTGTGGTCTTTAGACGAAATGTCTATCAACAAAACTCAAATTCAGTAAACCTCTAACTAACTTATATTGGCTACTATTTTGGCTTGAGGATAAGATCCAAACAACATGCCCTTTAGTATTGCCTTGAGAATTACTTTTAATTGGGAAATCTAATGTTCATTTACTTGAAAATAGTGATTATTTTACTGCAATCCCTTCTAGACCTTTTTATAATTAACGAGGCTCCCTTAGGCTCCAAACATTCCATAAAAAACAGTATAGTATCATTATTTCTTGTTTTAGACACTGTTTGTCTTTCCCTCTATTTTATGGATTAAAAATAAAAATTCAATCAACAAATTAAGCATGATTTCATGGTTTTGACAATAGGAAAAACATCTAGATAACACAGCATTTTGTGCAGTGAATTTGTAGAGCTTTGAATAAATGTGTATTATTTGACTTGGACAAAGCTATGGCAAGGACCTTCATGCCTTAGACACATGGAAAATGGCAAAATTTTCTCCAGGTTAGGCTCAAGGAAATAGCAAAGCCTTATCCAAGTGAGAACATTGATAATTTGTACAGAAATGTGCACTGTATCTTTCTGCTCTTGGATGTTTATGGCCTGAAGACTGCTTCCCTACAGACACGCTTCCTATCCAGTTTATCTAAGCTCTCCTTGTTCAGAGGCATACCAAAAGCCCTGTCTCTTTGTTTAACTGTCTGAAATTACCCCACCTCTATGCTTAACTTTATATAATAACCACACTGAGCTTCCAGGGTGCTGTGGCTTTTCCAGCTAAAAACCCAGACCACCCTGCCCTAGCTTTTCTGTGCATCTTTTCTTCATTCCTCCACTGATCCAGCCAGGTCTGTTTCTGTAGTCCTGTGGGATGTGGCAATTTTCTATTTGGCCACTGGCCCACTTGTCTGGGATAGAAACAACTCTCTATATATTCCATTTCACTTTCTGGATTTAGAAAAATGCTATGAGTTGAGATTTGTTTTCCTACCATCTTTAATAATCATTTCAGAGATATATTGCCAAGAAAAACTAAAACACACATAAATACATCAAAATTGAAATATATTTCAAGGAAGGAGTTAAAGAGGTGGTTTTCTCTGAAATTGCTTGACACTATGATATAAGCATTACTCTGTGGTGCCTTTAAGACGAGGTAGGCGTTCTGTGAATGTGGAAACCTACTCATAACCCACCAACACCATCATAGGCTTATAAACCCCAAGCTCAGGAGATTTCACTCTGAGGTCTGTGAATGTCCTGAATCAGAATTTCTAAGTTTTCATCATCTGATTCTTTTTTATTTATTTATTTATTTTTGTCAAATTGTAATTCATTCACACAGGGGTTATAAACACAGAAAGGCAGGATGTGGGGAAGGGAATGACACTGGAGTGTGGGAGTTCAGGGGGAATACAGATATCCTTCAGAACCGGGTATCGGCTGGGTGAAGATTCAGGGGACAAGTCACTATGACTCTGCCTATGACTCGCTTGTCCTTATCTAAGCTGGTATTATCTGCCAAGGCTACCTATTTACAAGGTCTATGACTACTCAGGCTGGTAAATTTCCACAAAAGCTGCCTGTTGACATTAGCTTATAGCCATCTGTTTCAATGTTTTTCCACTGAGACCCAAGACTTGGTGTTAGTATACATGTATGACAGGCCTATTGCTGATTTTAGGCCTATGGCTGATTTTAGGCCTTCAGTGTGTAAGCAGGGCTGCCCCTGACATCTCCTCCCTTCTCTAAGTACAGAAGGGCTGTGGCAATTCTAAACTTGCGAAGGCGGGGATAGAGGCATGACCTCCAGTATTTGAAGGGAACCTTGTAATGGCTCCAGTCCCCCTGTCGTTGTCCAGTGAAGCATGAGGGCCATATCTGTCCCGATGTCATTTTCCTGGAGAGGGGATACTTTTGACATCAACCCCTATGCAGTCAGGCTTGTCCCTCAGGGAACCTAGAGAGATATTTTTATCTTTATTTATATTCCCTTGCAGTGCTTAGCCTCGCAGCCTAATTCTTTATACTACAAATTAGCTTTCATTGTTCTTAGAGTAGTAGTTTGGGAAAAATTACCATTTCTGAGCACTTTTGAAAGCTATCACGTAGGAACAAAATGCTACCTAAAACATATGCTATTTTGATGTACAAAATAATGTCATTATAAGACATTTTGGTGCATGGCACTTAGGCCATTAAATAAATATCTTCTTGTCCAGACACCCCCCGCCCAAATGATTTTACTTAAGGAAGAGCAAAGAATGAGTATAATTATTTAGTTAACTGGTAGTAACTCCTTCTCACACAAAATAATTTGGATGTTATTAATGTGTTTAGTGAGTTAATTACAGCATTCTGATACTCTGATGTTTAATTGATGGTGAGGATATGTTAGTTGCTTGAGCTAGTATAAGAAATCATAAAGCCCTTTGCAGATTTCAAAGTGCTAAACCAATGTTAGTCATAATTAAATTACAACTTTAACAAATTACTGAAAGTTTGTGGTGTGGGACGATTTCTGATATTTAAATTATAGCCATGGTTATATCAATATGTTTGGAAAGTATGTTAATCACACTCTTTACTATGTCAAATGATATCTTATCATCATAATGACAAAGAAGCTAAATTGAAACTTAGTAACTTTAGAATCAAGAGGCAAACATTTGGGATAATATAATATTCATTAGAAAGAATATTATGTTCTTCAATTGATAGAAAAGCTCAAATTTTCTTTTAGTCCCACCTTACATAACTTCTATTTCAAAATTATACTTTAGACAATGGATGAAAAAGTGAG
Organism: Grammomys surdaster; assembly: GCF_004785775.1. NCBI lineage: Eukaryota > Metazoa > Chordata > Mammalia > Rodentia > Muridae > Grammomys > Grammomys surdaster. The sequence continues at coordinate 21,591,597 of NW_021604563.1, read as the reverse complement.
CTGTATGTATTTTCTCCATTCATATTGGCTGGACGTTTTTTTTTTTTTTTAAATAGAGCTATGTGAATCAATATGCCTTGCCTTTTATATATAACAATAGAGACTATAGACCAATATTTGAGTACATTTGATATTTGGCTTTCCTCTTTTACTAAGTAACATAAAAGACTGGCCACAGACAATGCAACCACAGCTAAATAACCAACTTGGTAGATGACAGGAGGCATCAGTTAGATAGCCTTTACTTTGGTGGGGACACTAATATTAAAGAAAAGAGTTCTCGTCTCAGTTATATCAATACTTTGTCTAGAGACTTAAACTACATTTCTCACCTTGTACTTTCTTCATCTTTAAAATTAAACCTTAGACAAAATCATCACTTGGTTTTTATATGCTATTATTTGATCAATTTGGAATGAAATTCAATAGATTCCCATAGGACTGTTCTTTTGCTTCTGATCATACTAAAATTCATTAATGTAAATACAAAAGTATAATCTAAGCCAGGAAACTTCACCAGTGGGTAATTTATTTCAAAATATATACACATTAGCTTGTATCTGTTTTATCTGAGGCAACAGACTGAATTCTCAGAAACCATGCTACACAATAGGTAACAGATATGCCTGTGATCACAACATGATATCAAAAAGATCCACTCCAAAGCATTGAGAATTAGGAATTTTGACAAAACTTTGCCTTTGCCCTAAACTTGTTGTGATCCTCTTGCCCTAGGCTTCCAAGAACTGAGATTGTAGGCATGTACCACCATACCCTGGTATTCTTAATAACCCCGCCTAAACCCTCCTCCTACTGGAAGACTTGACTAGCTTCCTTACTGAAATCCTATCCCTTACAATAGCTCTTCTGGATGCTTAGATTCCTCCAATATCTTACAGAATATGGCATTCTTAGATACTAATCACATTTATGTTGTTTTGTATTTGAGAAAATTGCAAAATATCGTACCTGTTTGATGAGACTGCAGAAAGCTGCTGGAACTGGCAGTGTTTCCTTTCCCATCATCTTACCTCTCATCCTTTGCTCTATATTTTGCTCTCCCCAGCTCTTTTTGATCCACTGTGTTTACACATAGCAGGGATTCAGTAGATCTAGAATAGAATGAAGTAAGCCTATGGAAGGGCTAAAATCATTAACATGGGAAACTCACTTTAAATAAACAAGAAAAGCATCCCTTATGGCATCCTAGATCCCAGAGTACAAAGTCAAAGCAATCATAACATATTTCAGTCTTCTGTACCCATATCTTGGTTAATGCATATTTGATTACTCTCTCTATATATTCGACATTTGTGACTCTATTGACAATGTAGCAAGTCTTGAGCAGATCAGTTTTCCCGTTGGTTTGCCTCTAGGTTTATTTTATATTCCACTCCTGCTATACACTTCTTTCTAGTTTGGATTAATATTCCCACCAAAGTTTTTTAATAAGACTATTTTTTTTGAGGATCAGAATTTTAAAATCAAGATTTCAGAAATTCTTACTTCTAGAAGTGCAACTAGTCTCTCAAGCTCAGTAAAAGTGTCCTTGGAGGCAGAAGGCCTTCAAACACTCCCAAAACTATACCACACGGGTTATGTCCAAGCCTGAGACTGAACTTGTACTGTCAATCATCTCTCCCATGGCTTAAGTGAAAACTTCCTTTGCTCTGATATGGAATGACTAGTGAAGGTTTGCAGAGTTCCTCCTTTTCATCTTCCTGTGTTGGTGTGGAAAGTGTTTGATGCTTCATAAATCGTGGCACTAGTCTCAGATACCTGGGTTCAATGAGTCTTTGAAACATCATCCTCAAGAGCCTGAGAATGTGGGCATATTTTTACAGAAAACTGGCCCCATTTGACTGGAAGTTCTCTAACAACTAGGAGGAAATGGAAGCCTATCTACACATTCTGACCACAGGGACACTGAGGAAAGCAGAGTGGTGAACAGGAAGTTTAAGTGTGATTATAGTTCAAAATCCCTAAAGAAGTAAAGTATTCTTTTCAGTGTCAGAATGTCACAGGTTTGTATATTTAGAGATGTTCTAGGCAGAGATCATTCTCTTCCTGACCTTTACTATTAGACTCTACTGAATATTTAGAGAAATGTCCAATTAGATACTGAAACAAAAGTGCAAAGCTGGGAAAAGGGATCATACTGAAGATTGCGATGGTCTGGTATCTATAAAAGGGACCAGAAGACACCTAGCTTCTGCAAATGACACAGTAAACAGGCTCAGTGTTATCTCAGACTCAAAGCTCAGTGCAACCACAAAACTAGAAGACAATGCTGTGTGAACCTATAAATAGAAAGGAGCGTTTCTTCTGCTAAATATGAAGATTTGCAGGCACTATGCTTAGCCTGTTGAATAACATTGCATCATTAATGAGAGAGAGAGAGAGAGAGAGAGAGAGAGAGAGAGAGAG
>NW_021604563.1:21488558-21589070 GCF_004785775.1 Grammomys surdaster | reverse complement strand
AGAGAGAGAGAGAGAGGGAGAGAGAGAGAGAGAGAGAGAGAGAGCTGCTAACCCACCCACTGGAAAACGGAAATGTTCAATGTGTTCAGAACAGCTTGCATATTTCACTCTGACAATTCACTACCATATTTTCCAACATGGTAGTGGTTTGGTAATCCTTAAGTTCTTTTACCTGCCTTTCCCCCTTTTGCCTTCATCATTTTTCTGTTGTTGCTCCCCCGCCTCTGTCTGTCTCTCTCCTCTCCCTCCCTCCCTCCCTCCCTCTTTCCCTCCCTCCTTCTTTTCCCCCTCTTCCTCCTTCATTGCTTTTTTGGGGGAGTGAATGAAAATTGGATTGGTTGTTTTCAGAAAACAGAGCTGGATCGATGCACGGAACAGTAGCATCCTCATTGGAGTGGCTGTCACATGAATTCTTTGGAGACTTCTGGAGAAAAGAGAAAGAAACTGAAACGGTAGGTTCCAAATTGTTAATGAATAATTAGCTCTCACATGCCTTTCACTCTTGATATCTAGAATTGGACAGTTGGCATCAGGTTCTAGCTAATCTGTTAGATCTAAATAGTTATGAATATAATGAACTTGGACCATCCACGAAGGTCATTTTCTTGGAATTTATACAAGCAAAAATAATTATATGATTGTCTGCTTAAGGTGGGAGGAAGAATGTAACTTCGAACTTGATAAAATGTAAGTTTGAAATGGAATATTTCTTTGTATAATAATGTATTTAGCACAACTGATACCAGACAAAATAGGACTATGAATATTTGTAATTTACCCTAGCTTGCATTAAGAAAGGTTACTTGCAGAAACATACTGGGAGATTTTTATCTACATTTTGCTATAACATTTTGGTGATGATATTTCTTAAACTGCTGAATGATAAAAGATAGTTGATTCATTGCCTCTTTCAAAATGCTTTTGAAAATGACTAGTTGTATCTCAAGACTTTAACCAGCATAAGTCATTCTCCTCTCTGTGTGAGTTACACATTTTTACTGTAAAAATAACCTGTAGTTATAAGTAACTTTAGAGATTAAAAAAAATAAAAAAAACAAGTCCAGAAGAAAAGATGTGTTTATAATGTGAGAGGAGGAAAATAAGAAAGACAGACAGGCACAGCTTTTCTGATTCTCTTAGATAAGCTATACTTATCAGAGTAATCACTCAGTACAATAAAAACAACAATGTGCTTTAGTTTATATTTCTGATCAGCATAATTGACTTAACTTGTTTTCTACAAAATGTAAGTGCATTGCTTGTAATTTTTGTGTTCTTTTTCTTGATTGGAAAGATAAAGAAAGATGCTTTCTTACATTAAACAATTATAAAGCCATCACTGACATGCAACTGCTAGGAGCTGTATTCAGAGACTTAAGAAAAAGCAAAAGATGGATTTCTATCTGAAGTGAGGGAAGGGATGAAGAGGCATGTGGAATATGACCAAGGATTAGACCCTAAATAGGTATTCATTTGGTTTGCTGTGAAGATGTTCTTTGATTTGCTTTTATACTGGGGTAATTTTCCATGGAAAGAAAGTTATAATTTTATTGAACAAGCAGAAGTGGCTATTTCAGAGAGTTTTGGTCATTCAGCAAAGAGTATTTCTTTCCTCCAGCTTTGGTAATTTTCAGCTATGCAGGAAATGCATCCATCTTATAGAAAGAATTGAAATTGTTTAGCATAAGCAGACATTATGCTAGGCACATTGCTGAATATTTATAAAAGTCATTCTCTGAGAAGTCTGTGTTCATTGCAGAAACTTCATTTTGTTCTTGAGTAAACATGTTCTTCCCTTTTTTGTTTACAGTAATCTGATTATAATAAATGTATCTAATACATTTACTTTGGTGGCAGACTGTGTAATATGGTGCTGGATATTGTATCGGCAGAAAAAAATTCTGAGAAACAAAATTGAGGCATTACCTGTTACAAAATGCTTACTTTTACCAGAAGACTCTTGTGAATTTAACTCTCTTTCTGCTGGGTATCTGAAAAGCATGGGAGAAAAGAATATGTATTTTCCTCTTCTGCTTATATAGTGTTCTCTCTTCTCATGTCAATCAGATTTTTATAAAAGCAGAAATAGAATTTAACTCCTTTATGTGACTACCATGCAGTCCTATGAAATGGAGTACAGACCATCCCATTTCTCTTGCCTATTAAAATGGATATTCCTTTAAGACTAGTCTCTCAAAAATCATCCTCTTTTAGGAAAAGAATAAAAATTCATTGGAATATATCATCCTGGCCATTTGTAGGAACTAGTAGTACTTCTTTGTGTTTTGAGAAGTAAAGTTGCTTATACTTTACAACTGGAAAAACTGAGGCTCAAAGGATTAAAGTAACTCAGCCAAGTGCTTCTTTACTTTAACAGAGAAAAGGCTAAATTCTAGGTTTCTCAGCAGCTCATCCAGTGCTCACTTCACTCCTTCCTGCTGCCTAACAAGGCTTGTGGATTAAGATTCATGAATTATTCATTTGGAAATCTTAAAAGATGTCATTTAGAAATCACTCAAGAACCTCTCAATACCATGATGTACTTCAGGCTTCTCCCAAGGGCTCTGCAGACTGATTTGTTGGGCTTTACCACTATTTCCTTGTAAAATAGGAAAGAAATATTTCTACTCTGCCTATATGTAAAAACAATTACAAAATACAAATTGATACTAAGTGCTGAAAGAAAACAATAATATACATGTGGGCATATGGTTGATGTGTAGGAATTAGATCTAGTGTCTGAGAAATTACGTGGTCAGTACAAAAGGGAAAGAAAGTATTACAGGAAGTTATAGGCATGAGATATAGGCATTCCAAAGTTGAGAAGGTAGTGAATATTTCTGTATATCCACTTTGCTAAGGCAAGAACATGAGAAGGCTGAATAGTTACAGTACTTGTTAAGAAGTAAATCCAAAAGAGAAAATTCTAATTAGTTGTTTGATTGTTATTACTATTTATCATACTCTTAGGCACCGTTTGGGATCTCAAATTTGAAGTCAGCTTTCTTGGTATAGTCTTTGTAAGCCAAGTGAAAGAGGGTAGTGTGCTTCTCTGGCAGCATTTTCATGCACAACCACAGCTACATTTGCATTAGCCAAGAACCAAGATGCAAATAGAGTGTCTCTGAAATAGGAGTGTAAGCTATTAACCAAAATCAAGTCTGTACAAATTCTAGAAACTTGGAGCTAGATAAGGAACGTTAGTAACTCACATTATTTAGTAAGGAAGTTCAGGTTGATTTATTGCTTCGTCAGTCGTGGGTTATATAGAAGCACTCTGTATTTTCAGAGTAAGAACAGGGCCTTCTAATTCAAGGTCAGCTTGCATCTTGAGAAGCACAGTTATTTTCTCACTGGAAACACAAAATATATGTCAGTGGCTTCCGTCAAGTAAAAGAAAAAAACAGTCACTCATTTCTTTTTTGTACGTTTTTAAGTTTAAAAATATATTAATGTTTCCATACAATAAAAATATGACTAAATCATATTTTTGCCCTCCCCCAACTCTTCCCAGTTCCTCCCCACCTCCCAATCCACCCGACTCATTTCCTATTTTCTGAAAACTTACTTGCTTCTTCAAAAAAGACTTTTATTCAGTGTACAATACTCATGGGAGACATCAGAATTCAGCAACAGATGACATAATTTACAATTATAAACATTTACTTAAAATTATTTTATTTTTAAGTTGACCGACCACATACAAATACATTTTGAAAGCTGATGGTGTTTTGTTGTGAAATATTTTTATAAGTAAGTTATTTATTATTTATGTTACAAAATGATTCTTAGTGAAAGACAATGGTAATGAGATTGGTTTACTACTTAGAGCATTTGCTCTTTTGTTAGGTGATACTAGGTGACTTAAAAGGTAGTATTCCTAAATGTCTAGTCTCTTTTGGGCTAAACAATGTGCTATAAATATGAATAGCATGGGATGGGTAGTCTAATTTTTTAGATGTGATATTACAATTAAATATTGTTACCACCAAATTTGAGAAGAAAATGCTCATAGGGCGGAGCTTTCAAATTTCTACTTTATTTTAGCATATATTTGCCTTGATCCCTTTAATTCTTAAATCAAAGGTATTATTATTTTGTTCTTGAAAATATATTTATTTGGCTTTTCTTCTTATATATCTGTGATGATGTCACCTTAATTCTATATTCTCAAGTATACTTTTGGTTGACGTCTATCATTTTAATCATTTCATCTTTTAACACTGATGTATTTTGATTGTGAAGGTACCATAGACATCTCTTTTTTCCATGGTAAATCAAGATAAATCTAAGACAGGCTTATTTTCCATCATGCCATGAGATTCTGTACAACAAAAACTTCAACCAGTTTATCTATTATTGGCTTGTTTGAGAAAGAGCTACTAAGAGAAGAAATGACTGATTTTATCTCAAGAGTAGGTATAGCTCACATCAAGACACCTGAAGCAGTAAAGCTTTCTTCTATTAAATACTATGACCTCCAAACATTAACAAAACTGAAAAGAAAAATCTACCTAGATGAAGCAGTATGAATATGACAGTCTAGTTTTGAAGTGGCAAGTCTATAAAATATCCTGAGCAGGTTCCCATACCGTGGGTTTGGGGCTATCTTGCTTGTCTCTGACAATCTGGTAAAAAGGTCTTTTTGGTTGTAGGAAGTAGTATAAACATCCCTTCCTGTAAACTCTAAGCAGACACTTATGAATATGCAGAGGGAACTAAACTATTTTTTTAAAGTTGATATAGAGTTCCTTCTTAATATCCACACTAGTTCTAAATTTCATTTGTAAAAATTATACATTAGAAAATATCATCTCTGTGTCTGTTTTAGTTTTACCTACAGAAAAATCACAGAGGACATTTAAAACCTCCTGACTTTGGGAAAATCACTAAATTTGAAAATTCTGTGACATCGTCCAGTAAGCAAGAGATACTAAATTTGATTATCCTAGGTTATAAATCATTTTCTGACTGGGATGTGGGCCAATCACATTTGGCTACAGTAAAACCACAGGCCAAGTAAATATGCTCCATGGCTATGCATGCTGGGTCCTCCCAAATGCTGTGGTACCATCATTATGCAAAATGGCTTGGATATGCTGAACACAGATGCAATCTTTCTTCCCCTGATCAACTTAGTGACATTTATTTATAGACATGAATATGAACATAGAACTATTTGCACACACATAAAAATTCAATGCCAAGGCATCCCAGTATGTAATATTGTATGAAGCTATCTTAACAATTTAAAATCTAATAGTGATATCTGCATATATTAGCTCATTTGTCATGTTTGACCAAAGAAGATGAAATTTCTTTCTTAAAGTAGTGCTGATCAGTTAGTTCATTATATTTTTCTGTAAAACTCCAGGGCATTAGCTAAAAAAATTTTACTTTATTTTCATTTCTAAAAGTTGGTTCCCAATATAAAATTTTAATTTCAGCCAGTTTTTTTTGGTTTTTTTTTTTTTTTTTTTTTTTTTTTTTTTTTTTTTTTTTTTTTTTTGCTGTGGAGTTAAAATTATATTTGGTAAGAAAATCGTGATGATGTCTAAGAATGAGAGAGAAGACAGGATCATCCATGAAAAGAACTAAGGTAAAAATAAAACAACAACCATGAAAGTAAATGAGGTTTAATTCGATCAATCTCAATCCTACTGCAATAACTTCTTAGTGTTTATGGAGAACTCCAGTTTTTGCTCATTGTCTCTCCCCTCAGCTCTAGGTGTTCAGTATGCTCCCTGTGACAAAGAGAAAACATTCTGAACTTTGCCAAGCAAGGTTGCTTAGGTTTGTGAAGCAGCTATGAGTCCCCAGCTCCTAATGACTCTGTATATAGGTAAACATTTTATCAGGTTCACATCATGCCCAAGCTTTGATTGTTTTCCTAAGAAAATGTAAGCCTATGCTAACAGATGTTTCCCATAGTAATTTTGGGTTAAATTATTAAATATTTAAGCAGTTAATCAGAATCTAGGATTCAGCAGGCCATTGTAGCCTATACTACACTACTGGTCCTCAATTTTATATTGGATTCTTTTTTTTTTTGAATTTATAAAATGTATTTATTTGAGAATGTCCTTGCATAGTACAGTACCACTGACAGTGAATATACACAGTGAAAAATAAGAAGTAAAAATAAAAAGTAACATCTTTTCTGTACTACATATTCTAAGCACCTTTGTCAAAAGCCAGTTTAATGTAGATTCATGGACTCTTTTTTTTTTTTACATATTCACTTTATATGCTGCTCACTGCTCCTCTCCCAGTCACTCCCTTCCACAATCCTTCCTCTATCCTCCCTCCCCTTTGAGGACCCCCCTTGTAAACTCCGATGGGTATCCCCTGACCCTAGCATATCAAGTCTCTGTAGGACTAGGCCTATTCTCTCCCACTGAGGCCAGATATGACACCACAGCTAGAAGAACAAATCCCACTGGCAGGCTCCTACTCCACTTCTTAGGGACCCACAAGAAGATCAAGCTGCACATCTGCTACATATATGTTTGTGTTTTTTTTGTTGTTGTTTTTTTTTAATTTCTTTTTTTTTTGAACATGAAATGCTTTTTTATAGCATGTTTTACAAGGGGAGGGGGTAAGAGGGTCCAGGTGGTGGAAAAGTACAAAATCTTCTTGGCCTGTGCCTTGAAACATGTCATGGTCTATATGGTACACTGCCTTGAATTATGATCTACCTGCAGTTCTTCAGAAGATATTTATATTGGATTCTTAATCATCAAAATCTAATATATCCCTTATTTATTGTACAGTCAATGTACTAAAAAGAATTGGGAAATCTATATTACATTTTTATACTCTATTATTTTTGTCCATTTTAAAAATAAAGAAATATACGCTAAATATATGAAAAAATGCCCAAATTTAAGCAATTGTCTTGGCCCTATTAGCTTTTCTGAAAAATCACTTTATTGAAGTATGATTGGCATTTGAAAGTTGTATGCATTTGGATTTCAAACCAAATTCTTTGGGAGTTAAAGCTCTTTCTATTACTCTGTTGTCTCCATATGTGAAAACAGCCCAGACTTACTATCCTGTTTGGGCCTTTTCACTTGGGGATCAAAAACATTCATACTAGAGAGAGTCAAAATGTACAAACAATTTTGAAACATAGTCAATTTAGGCTATGTGAACTTGGGAAGGGTAGATAACACATATATAAAGGAAAAAGTGAATAAAATGGGAATTATTAGAAGCATTATCTCAGTTCTTTTCAATCATACTTTATGGTGTGTTCATTTACCAGGGTAAAAAGAATAACAAAAGGAAACATTACAAATTCTTATCCTGCTGGAGCATAATTGAATGGGAAAGATTAACTACACATATGAGTATACTGATGGGATTTATGACACGTTTGCCACAAACAGAGTCAATACACTCTTTGTAAAGTGCAAATGTTTTAGAAAAAAATACTGCCTTCAATGAAGCTGAAATTATGGGAAAAAATAAATTATATCTAGGACACTAGAAACTTTTTTAAACCTTGGTTTGTTTGTCCCTAATCTATGACATGTTAGGGTTTAAGAGCAAAGGTCCTAAATTATAGCTACAATACTTTAAGATATTAGAACAAAATATGTGGTTCTCTATTCAAGCTAATAGTAACATAAGGGAAAATCCTAAAATGTACTCTCTACTCCAAGCTCGTCTAAATAGAGCATTGGGACAAATTTAATATTTGTATGTACTGGTTTTATGATCTCCTGTTGAACTCTGTCCATACTGATGGTTAATAATTGGAGGGAAAATATAATATTCCATGAAGAGAACCAGGGTTAAACAACGACCATGAAAGGAGACAGTAGAGTCAATTTTATGCCTGTGAGTAAATTGTTGCATTATCAGTAAAGAATTGAGTTGCCTGTTTGAGGCTTATAGCACAGTCTATGAGTATATTAGAGAAAGAAATAACTGAACTCTAAGAGACATAGTTTATTTTAGGAGCTCATTGTGAGAGCCATCTTGTCAGCTCTGAGCTCAGAAGTCAACACAATACTGCACAATACAAGAACAAGGTTTTAGGTAGCCTCTCAGCATAAATCAGTCTCAATCATTTCCCCCTGCTCTTATTATACTGAATTCAAATTTGTTTTCTACCTAAGAAGAGATGGAGGAAGAGCCTTGGAATATCATTTTCTGAATAGTTTTATGAATTTTAATAACCATTGCTGGTGTTTTAAGTCATGACTTGTGGATGACTAGAAGTATGAATGTGAATGTAAACCCTAGCTTCCGCTTTTCTCACTTGGTGTTAGTGAGAGCACTTCTCTTTTGAAAATGGGTAACTATTTTGCTGAAATGAACAGACACTTTGCAAAACTGGTGAAAGCTCTGTACAGTTCCCCAAATATCATGTTATTGCCTTGCAATTACACTGGGAAAATTGAGTATCAGACTCACCTGACTTTTAGTTGACAGATTTTTCTTCAGCACACAGAATCACTATGCTCAATGAAGCTTGCAGCTAGAAATGCTTATGCACAGCAAAATAGTTAGAAAATCTGCAGCTGAATACACGGAAAAGAGTAACATGAGGATTATGAATCAGTGAAATCATTGCTTTGGGACATGCCTTGTGATTGCTTAACTACTTTAAAATTTATTTTAGGTGTGTACCCTAAATCTGTGGCAATTTTCTATAGGTCTTCCTGTTTCACCTATTCAATTTAGGAGATTTTGCATCTTTTCTGTGACTATGGGTCATTCCTGTGAGGCAATATGTTTTAAGGGTAGGGTATACATTTTACATGACATCTAACATTCTGACTTGGTTTGTAAACATGGTTATTATTCATTTTGCCACTGAACTCCTTCTTTCTTGGTCAGTTGTTCGGCAGTTTGTAGCATCAGAAAAACAGTCGAGTCTCACTTATGGTTTTGAGTGCCAATGAAAATGGATGGACTAATGTAAAGATTGTGCTCACATCTGTGCTCCTCTCTAGGGGAATGGAGGAATGGGGAGTTGATGAGAGGAATACATTATTGTTTGTTCTTTATATCATAAGGAATATCAGCTTCCAAGATATTGAAGAAAATAGGGGGACATTGAGTTTTGGTGGATTGTATGTGGTTGTCTGATTTACAGAATTAAAAATTTCTTAATAACGCAAACATTACCTTCAAATGATTTGACTATAGGAGAGAAAGAGGAATATCTATACACAGATAATTTATACTGGTAAAAAGACATGATATGAAGAAAAAAAACATGAGCTTTTGTATTAAGACAGGGTCCAGCCCTGGCTTTGCCATTAACTCATTAGATAGTAAAGGATGAGTCCTTTAAGATAACTGCTTCAGTTATCTCCTTTATAAAGCTAAAGCATTAATAGATTTTTATCACATTATCAGCAAGGTTTTAATAAAGAATAAAGTCTAATGTTAAAATTCTTAATCTGTTTTGATAATGAGAATTCACAATACTATTTGCTGATTTGTTACCCATATCACTACCAGGCCTATCACGGTAAACCTGCTATCCTGAGTGTTGCCATATGTGAACTGGCTCAATTGGTAGAGTTTTCCTGGAAAGCCTTTGTTTATGATACGAGGCACTGAAGCTGTCTATCATCTGTCTTCCCATGGAAATGTGCCTAAATCCATAGTGATTTCCATAAGTTATTTAAGTAACTGTTGAGAAATAACTGTGTACTCTCTGTGAAGATCATGGAAACTGCTTTCAGTTCTATCACTAATGCAGTGTTTAAATTCACTAATGAAATTATAGTAGATTTGACTTTAAAATTAAAAACACTGATTCTAAGCAGATGAAAAGGAAGTTAGAAATCAACAAAATCTCTGATCCTTGTTTCTAGTTTGTTAGGTGAAACAGGCAAACCCACTCCGCTTAGCTTAGTTGAGTAAAAAATGTGAATTTTCTCCTCTATCACCTGTGACAGATAACTGAGTTTGGAGACCTCTGGTGATGCCTTTTTTTTTTTTTTACTTATCCTCTTCTGGGGTCCTTTTAGTCCACTTTGTCACCTTCTTTCAAAGACAAAATATTTTTGGCTGCTTACTGCATAGCACAGGCTTGCTTCAAGCTTGGGCATCTCCTGCTTCTACCTGCTAAGTTTATATTCCATGTCGTATCATCACATGCAGCACAACAAAACAATCAAATCCAGAACAACAACCCAAACTAAAACAAATAAAAACAAGACCTTTCATCATTTTTATTTTCACTACTATTCTTACTTAGTTTTTCCAATACATTTATTGAGACTCTTGTGTGTTTCTAGAATCCTGTTTTATAAATGACAGAGACAAAAGAAAGGATTGACAGTATTTACTAAGTACCTATTGGTGATAAGCATTGTTTTGCTGAATTTTATTTGAGAGATCTCATGTAATCTTAATGATACATTCTACAAGTTGAGGCTAGCACACCGTTTGTTTTCCAGGTGTCTTTTTTGCCCTATCCTCCCAATAGTTAGACTCTTCTCAACACTTATGATGTAGTAAGATGGCTGTCAGGTAATCCTGCTTCAAACCTAGACAACATTCTCTCCCTTTGTGTTCTTTTCCTTTGGTCTTTTACCAAGTTTATTTCTCATATTTATATATACCTCTTTATATCTTATCCTCTTGACTTTCTAAATAACATTTTATTTATGACATTTATTCCACTTGAAAGTGTAATGTATAACAAATCTCTGTCGTATTTTCAGTTTATTAGGAGATTCCTGGAAACACAGTGCTTATAAAAACTGAATGTGTAATAGGATATTTCAGATGAGTTGGCAAACGTGAGCAGGAGATCACTAGATAAAGTGCAATGCAGGAATATGGGGTGTAGTCATTGGTGTCCATACTTACCCCACATAGAAGCAAGACATAGAAGCAAGAATGACAAGGGCATGTATGAGACATCTTTGTGAAGAAATTTCACTTCTAAAAATGGCTAGGCTCACAACCAGTGGCCAGCTGAGTCTCCTTCCTCATGTGTTTTCTAAGAAGTGAGACAACTGCAGTCAGGAGAACCTCTCAGAAGACTGCTGACAGAGGAAAAGAAAGCTGCTTTTCTCCAATAATGTTGGGAGTTTGACTAGAGACTGTGGGATTTTTCTAGGATAACTCATCAAAGTTAAGAGCACCTTGTGACCAGGGAGTGACTTGTGAGGCCTGTCAGTGGCATTCCTATCTGCTCTCACTCGTTTCCAAGGCTGCCAGGTCAAGTGAGATGTCAGATGGTAAAAGAACAGCTTACACACTCTATTTTGCAACCGCTAAGGGATAGATGTAGCTATTTGCTCACTTCTTTTTGCCTCTGGTAATCCATGTTGGTGTATCATTTTGTATAGCTGGGAAAATTTCCTAGTCTTGCATGCTGCACATGATCATTATTTTATTTTTTTTCAGGCATGAATGAATTAATCAGCCCTATTATCACAGTGTCTGCAGGGGACCTGATTAAGAGCTTCTATCAGCGCTGGATAAAAAACAGTAGGTACTTAAACATTATCTTGACATTTTTCCAGCATCCTTCCCCCAAATATTACTCTTTCACCCAAAGCTAACTGGGCCTTCATTAGCTCCCTGCTGCTTGTTTGCTGTTCTATATAGTAACCTACCATGTAGTGACAAAGTTATAACAGGGAAACGATGTAGCCTTGCATTACATGAAAGAATTGGTTTACTAGAGGATTTGGTAAATTGTGTTATTTTAATTTTTCCCTTTGTGGTAATATTAGAGCCTAGGATTCATAATTAACCTACTTTTAATTGCTATATAGATATTGTGTTCATTGTCAATATTTCTGATATTATAAAACATTGTATTATAATATTGCTTACATTTATTGCTGGTTTTTAAAGGCTCTTAAATCAAAGGGGAGTACTTAAGTCATTTCATTCTAGTCTTATCCCTATTTTTGTAAGCTGTTCATTTACTAGTTTTCAAAAAAACCTAGAAAATCAGGGTGCTTATCTTTTACATTTAAAATTAAATGTATATAATGGTTATATAAACATTTTCAATATTAGACACCTAATATATACATATATATCTATATATCTATACATCTATACATATCTGTCTGTCTATTTATCTGTCTATCTATCTGTCTATATCTATCTATCTATCTATCTGTCATCTATCTATCTATATCTATCTATCTATCTATCTATCTATCTATCTATCTATCTATCTATCTATCTATCTCAGGTAGGTATGTATGTATGTATCTCAACTACCACACATTGGACTCTGCATAGACATAATAAATAGAATAATAGTAGTATATTGAGAAAGAATATGACATTTTCTGAGATAGAAAATTGTAGTGACCAGCAGAAAGTTGCATAAATATTATGCGAGTGTTTGCTGACTGGTCAACAAGTCTCTAGTTGGACATGGTACAGTTTTCACAATGAGAAATACAGGCACTTTTTTCTTTTCTTATTCTATAGGACTCTTCACAGAATTATATTACTCAAGCACCAACATAGATATATAATCACTATTACGAGATATGTCTAGTGCTTGTGTGTTTAAACTTAAAAGAAAAACATGAAAAGTAATAGGTAGATTTTTGTTTGTGGTTTGTTTTATGTTTTTAGAAATAGAAGTACTCCATCAGGAGAGGGGAGTGCATCACAAAGAGTAATAGACATTGAGACTGACCAAAATTTGGTCACACATGTATGCATGAAATAGCCACAGACTAAAAAGTGAATAAATAAATCATGAGCAAAAGAACAGCATAGAGAAATTAACCATGGGTGTACTCTGCCATTGATACGCCATGATGGAACAAATTTTATTCTTAATCAGGAGGTTAGGTGTTTAATAACCAACATTACTACAATAGTACACATGTATTCTGCATGTGAATATTTTTATTTAGTAGAATTTATTTCAATATGTATACAATTTTGGCCATCTGGAAGCCACGTTCAAGTTGCTGGGCCCATTTTTCTAGATGCATATTCTCCTATAAGAAGAAAGATCTGTCTTGAGAGACTTTCTTTTTTCTCTTTTTTCTTTTTTTCATTTATTTATTTATTTATTTTTATTTTTTATTTTTTATTTTTTACTTACTCACTTTACATCATGCTCACTGCTCCCCTCATGGTCACCCCCTCCCACAATCCTTCCCACATCCTTCCTCCCATTCTCCTGAGTGGGCAGGGCCTCCTGGGCATCTTCCCCACCTGGCACTTCAAGTCTCTACAAGGCTAGGCTCATCTTTTGAGAGATTTTCTAATATAGTAATAATGAATATAACAAAAAGACAGGACAAATAAAATTAGGCACCTGTCCACAGTGGTAACACTTCTATATTACCAAAATATGACACGTGACATAATAGCCTATGCAACAAATGGCATGCGTCTATCATCAAAAGTAACCATCTATTAGCTCAAAAGAAGTATTGTGTGTAATGAAAGCATTAATGGATGAAAGTCCTGGATAATCTTTGCATTTTTGAGAAAATATTAAATTTTCTTAAATAGTGAGAAATTCAAATAGTTCTATGATAAAAATAATAGTGTTTTTATCATATACACACACTTTCAACTCTTTCCTGATTTACCCCCCTTCCTTACCTACCCAACTTCTTGTCCAAAAAATAAGAAAAAAAACCCTTCAAGATAAATTTGTGGTGCCCAAATAGGCATGATTCTGTGGGGTTTCCCTGAATAGTTTTCAACTTACCAGTGCCTATACTCTTAGAAAAAATTTCTTTCTCTTTCAGGACCTAACAATTGCCTATAATTCTATGGCTTCTAGTTGGATTGTGTTCCCAACTCCCCTCTTGATGCTAGGAGTTGACCTAAGGCTAACATAGGTTTTGTGGTAAAAGCACTGTGAAGTGTGTATGTGTGACTGCTCTGCTGTTTGTTGTAATCAACCACTGCAGGTGCTTTTCCTCTTTTGTTCGACTCTTCCATGATGATTGCCAAGAGTCTGGTTGATATATATTTCCCCTATAGAGCTAAAACGTCTACAATCTGTTATTCTATAGTTGTTGGCCAATTTGAGTTCTCTGTGTTAGTCATCATCCTCAAATAAAAGCTTCTCTGATGATGGTTGGGAAATGCATCAGTTTATGGGTCATTAGGAATTAGTTTAACATTTTACTAGCTTAACCATTTAGCATCTTAAAACTGATAGCCTCTCCCCTAGGCCCTATAGGATTTTAGCCAGATAATAGTGCCAGTTATATGTTTCATCTCACAGGGCAAGCCTCAAGTCCCATGATGTTTGTACCTATATTAAATCAGTGGGCATATCTTCCCCAACCAATCATTATTTTAGTTCACAGTTGGGTAAGACTGATTATCATTTCTTTGTCTGATAGCTTATATAGTATCATCTAGCACCATGAAAGCTAACCAGTAGAGGTGAGGTTTCCGGTTAGTACCAGCTTGTTCTTTCCATGTCCTATGTGATATCTTCGCCAATATTGTCTTACCTTACAGTTCTGGAGGGTAACCAAGAACAATGGCAAAAAGATTATAATTTTTGGTGGTTTATTAGACAGCAGTGTTCAACAACTATCCCCTAGTAGGAAAATTCAGACAGGGGAGGGGGAGGGGAAGGGGGAGGCGAAAGGAGAGTCAGAGGGAGAGAAAGACAGAGAGACAGAGAGAGAGATCATAAGAGGGCAACAATATCCCTACTAGAGGCTAACAAATAATTATGAGTTACTTCTTTTTTTTTATTAAATTTTTTTTTAATTTCTTTTTTTTTTGAACATGAAATGCTTTTTTATAGCATGTTTTACAAGGGGAGGGGGTAAGAGGGGCCAGGTGGTGGAAAAGTACAAAATCTTCTTGGCCTGTGCCTTGAAACATGTCATGGTCTATACGGTACACTGCCTTGAATTATGATCTACCTGCTGTTCTTCAGAAGATATAGTACACTGCTTGAGTTATGGTCTCCCTGCTATTCTTAAGATGATATGGTACTCTGCTTTGAGTCTATCTGCAGTTGCTAAGCAGGATCTTGCAGTTGCCAAGCTTCAGAGGACATTGTGCAGGTGGGGAAAGGTAGGGGGTGAGGGTAGAGGCGAGGGTCCTGGCTTCTGGCATCTCCCCCTTCTCTGTTTAGTTAGAGAAGGCATCTTATGATCAATCCCAACTATGTGAATTTTGAACTTGGATGTCTAATTATGGGGGGTCTTAGACAAGTTCACAACCCCAAAACACTGATGTGAGACGAGTAACATCAATGGTCGAAGGTTTTAGGCTGTCGACGATGGGCAACGTCAAGGGACTCCGATGTGGGTGGAAGGAGGGTGAGAGCCCTGTCTTAGGCCATGTAGGCTGCACCCACTCCCAGCACCACGCACTCCTTTTCGGCTGCATTGGGTGGGCCCCTGGGAAGTGGACCTATAAAAATCCCATCATTGGGCTAACTCACAGCCATCCTAGTCTCTTGTAAATGTTCAAGTTACCAACCATTTGTCAGTTTGGGGTGTAATATTGTCATAAAGGAAGGCTCCCCAATGTTAGTGGCCATATCAAGGGCGGCCTTGGTTTAGGAAAAAGCCAATCTTTGTTGTGGTGATCAAGAGGCCAAGCTCTCTAGCGAGAGAAGCGAGAGCAAAGCCAGGCATACCAGGAACCCTTCTGGAGGGCGTGGAAGTCTAGCGGTCGACCGTAGGGGGAGGCAGGGGAGCTGGCAGCTGTATCAGTCTCCTGCGGAGTCACTTCTGGATCCTCTTCAATTTTTGGCTGATGGTAATGAACTTCAACCGTCTTCTTGACCTGGTTCCGTGGATGACAGGTCGCCGGCGATGATCTCTGTCTTGCTCAATCTTGATGTCGTGCGCACATCCTCTCAATGAGGGTCCGTCCAGAGGGGTCCGTGCCTCGAGCCCCACATCTGGGTGCACTTGACCCGACCGGCAGGTCCTAGTTATTCGTGGGGGTGAGGAGGACTGCAACCTGCTATTCTTCAGAAGATATGGTACACTGCTTGAGTTATGGTATCCCTGCTATTCTTCAGATGATATGGTACACTGCTTTGAGTCTATCTGCAGATGCCAAGCAGGATCTTGCAGTTGCCAAGCTTCAGGGAACCTTGTGCAGGTGGGAAAAGGTAGGGGTTGAGGGTAAGGGCAAGGATTCTGGCTTCTGGCCCATCTGGATTAGAACTTCTAACAGCCGGCATCACGGGTAATTCAAGGCAGTGTACCGTATAGACCATGACATGTTTCAAGGCACAGGCCAAGAAGATTTTGTACTTTTCCACCACCTGGTCCCTCTTACCCCCTCCCCTTGTAAAACATGCTATAAAAAATCATTTCATGTTCAAAAAAAAAGAAATTTAAAAAAAGTAAAAAAAAAAAGAAAATATATTTGATGTTATTTATCCCTTTCCATACTCCTCTTATATCTTAACCTATATTTCTCAACCAAATATTAACCCTCACTGTTCCAATATTCTCTATTAACCATTTATAGTAGTTCATTCTATCTCTCCTGCCTGGAAAACCTTTCTCCATACCCCTTTAATAATTAGTAGTCCTAGTGAAATCCACATATCTAAAAGAGAACACATGATATTTGCCTTTCTGGGTTAGGGTTACCTCACTTAAAATGATTTTTGAAGCTCCATCAATTTACTTAATCTTTCACAATTTTATATTTCTCAATAGCTGAATAACAGTTAAATATGTAAATGTAACACAGTTTTATTATCCATTCATCAGTTGATAGACTTCCACACTGTTTCCATCTCATGGCTATTGTGAATAGAGCAGCAATTAACATGGACAAGCATCTCTACAGTAGAACATGGAATCTTTTGGGCATATGCCTAAGAGTGGTATAGATGAATTGTGTATAGATTTATTTTTAGCCTTTTGAGGAATCTTCACACCAATTCCTATAGTATCTATATATCCTTCCTTTCCCCACATCTGGATCAGCATTTGTCCCTTTTTCCATTAATTTATTTATTCACTTTACAACCCAGTATCAGTGCTCCCTCTCCTCCAAGTCCCCATTTGAACAGCTCCTCTACCATCTCCCGCCTCCTGCCCTTTTCCTCTGAGAAGGAGAAGACCCTCCCTGGGTATCACTCCACCCTCTGCACATCAAGTCTCTGCAGGATTAGGCATATCCTCTCCCACTGAGGCAAGACAAGTCTGCATAGTTAGGGGAACAGAATCCACAAGCAGGCAACATATTCAGGGACAGCACTCCACTCCAGTTGTTGGGGGACCAAGATAAAGACCAAGCTGCACATTTGTTACATATGGCAGGAGGCCTAGGTCCAGCTCATGCTCACCCTTAGATTTGTGATTCAGTCTCTAGGAGCCTTAATGGTCCATATTAGTTGACTCTGTTGGTCTTCCTGTGGAGTCCCTATCTTCTTTGGGTCCCTCAATCCTTCCCCCAAGTCTTTCACAAGCCTCCAAAGCTCTATCTAATGTTTGATTGTGGATGTCTACATCTGTTCCTACTGACTGCTGGGCAAAACCTCTTAGAGGAGTGTTATGTTAACAGAGTGTCCTTAATATTGTCAGGGATTGGTTCTTGCACATAGGATGGCTATCAGTTTGGCTCAGCCTTCCATTGGGGATTCCCTCTGTCTATGTCTCATCTTTGTCCATGCACACTTGTAGTTAGGTCACATTTTGGGTCAAAGGTTTTGTGGGTGGACTGATGTCCTTATCCACTGGGAGTCCTGCCTGGCTATAGGAGGTGACCTCTTCAGTTTTCATATCCCTGACTGTTAGTATTCTCATTTAGGAGTTATTTTCATAGACTCTTGGGGCCTCCCCACATCCCAGGTCACTAGTATGTTCTAGAGATGCCCCCTATCCCCATCCATAAAAGATTTCCATTCTTTCTCTCCTCTTATCCCTACACCTGATCCCTCTGCCTCATTCTTCTCCTCATCCCCTTTCCTACCCAGTTTCTGCTCTCCCTCCACCTTCAATATCTACATTATTTCTCATTCTGAGAAAGATTCAAACATCCTCCCTTGGGTTCTCCTTGTTATTTGTTTTCTTTGGGTCTGTGGATTGTAGTGTGTATAATATCCACTTATAAGTGAGTACATACCATGCATGTCCTTTTGGGTCTGGGTTACCTCACTCAGGATGACATTTTGTAGTCCCATCTATTTGTCTGTGAAATTCATGATGTAATTGTTTTTAATAGCTAAATAGCATTCCACTGTGTAAATGAACCACACTTCCTATATTCATTCTTTAGTTGAGGGGCATCTGGGCTGTTTCCAGTTTCCTAGCTATTACAAATAAAAGCTGCTATGAATATAGTGGAGCAAGTATCCTTGTGGGATGGTGTAGTATCTTTTGGTATAGGCCAAGGAGTAGTATGCCTGAGTATTGAGGTGGAACTTTTTTTTCAATTTTCTGAGAAACTGCCAAATTGATTTCCAGAGTGGTTGTACAAATTTGTGCTCTTACCAGCAATGAAGGAGTATTTCCTCATTTTTTTTTAATTTTAGTCTTAGCCATCCTGACTGGAATGAAATGAAAACTCAAATTACTTTTAATATGCACTTTCATAATGACTATGAATGTTGAACATTTTAAAAATGTTCCTCAGCCTTTTGTGTTTCATCTTTTCTGAACTCTTTATTTAGTTCTATAATGCAATTTTTAATATGGGTTATTTGTTTCCTTATTGTTTCTTTTTTTTAGGTCTTTCTATATTCTAGATACTAATCCCCTGTTGATTGTATAACTGATAAGATTTTTTTCCCATTTTCTAGACTGCCTCATCACTTGAGTGATGGTCCTTTTTTCTGTACAGCCACTTTTTTGTTTCATAAACTCCCATTTATTAATTTTTATCTTAATGTTTGTGTTCGCAGGATTCTACCTTCTTGTGTCCCTACCTGGACAACCTCTTTAAGTAGAAAGCCCAACTCACATTGATAATTCCATCTATCCTTACCAAGTGTTCCATTCCTTAGCTGGTAGAAACTAGATTCCCATTTCCTGAACTTCATGCCTTGCAGCCAGATCCACCTATGACAGTTGCATGCACCTGATTCCTTCTCAAGGTAGACACTTGACTACTACAGCCAACTACATCCATTTCCATGACAGGAGGACCTCCTTCTTCAGAGAGGACCTACACAAGTAATTCCACTCACCACTATGTTCGTTCTTTATCTTAATTGATAGTCATGAAAATCACTAATCAATTTACAGCTTCTTATTTAAGAAGACAGAGAATACTCAAGAAATGTTATCAAATACTGAATAGAAACCAAATAAAATAATCTAACAAACTGTAAAACTCTTTTATCTTTAATCATTTTTATAGTCAAGTCATTATCCCCTTCCCATTCTTCCCTCCTACAGTTCCTCATCCCATTACTCCTCTGCCATCTCCAAGAGGATGTCCCCCACCATCCCCACATACCCCAAATCCTACCATGCCTCCCCAATTCCTATGGCCTCAAGTCTCTCAAGGGTTAGGTGTATCTTCTCTGAGAGTCCAGATCCAGCAGTCTTCTGCTGTATATATGTCGGGGGCCTCAGACCAGCTAGTGTATGCTGCCTGGTTGGAAGCTCAGTGTCTGAGAGATCTTGGGGGTCCAGGTTAGTTGAGACTGTTGGTCTTCCTCCGGAGTCACCCTCCTCCTCAACTTCTTCTAGCCTTTCCATATTTCAACCATGGGGGTTCCTAACTTCAGTTCACTGGTTGAGTATAAGTATCTGCATCTGTCTCAGTCAGCTGGTTATTGGGCCTCTCAGAGCACAGACACACCTCTTGTCTGTAATTATACCATAGCATCAGTAATAGTGTCAGGCCTTAAAGCTTCCCTTGACATAGATCCCAACTTGGGCTGGCCACTGGACCTTCTTTCCCTCAGTCTCCTCTCCATTTTTGTCCCTGTAGTTATTTTAGACAGGAACAATTCTGGATCAGAGTTTTTGACTGTGGGATGGCAACGTCATCCCTCCACTTGATGCCCTGTCTTTCTACTGGAGGTAGATTGTACAAGTCCTCTTGCCAAACAAGGCATGGTGGGGTTTGTGGTGTGTGGGGATGGTGAGGGACATCCTCTTGGAGATGGCAGAGGAGGAATGGGATGAGGAACTGTAGGAGGGCGGAATGGAAAGGGGATAATGACTAGACTGTAAAAAAGATTAAAGATAAAACAGTCCTGATGCTCTCTAACTTTCTAGATCTCTGGTATATTCTAGAGGGTCTTCCCACCTCCCACCTCCCAAGATTGCATATTTCTAGTCAATCTGTTGGTCCTCAGGGCTTTACTCCCGTTGCCACTCTGCCCCCAATTACCTGATCATGTTCCTGTTTTCCCCTTTTCCTCTCCTCTCCCATTCAGATCCCTCCCTTCCTCTGTCACCCTTGATTGCTTTCTTCTCCCTCCCAAGTGGGATTGAAACAAGAAATGATTTTTTTCCTTATGGGTCACTAAGCCTTTTATTTTACATGTAGAACCACTGAAGAGTCTTGATTGTGGCCACCCTAGAGATTGCACTGAACACTAGCTTGGAAGTGTGGTGACAGAAACAGTGAAGGGGGCCAATTACACGATTACAAGGCTGGGATTTCTAGCAGGGATCCAAGTGGTCATACCTGGCTTCCAAAGTCTAAGGAAGCAGTGACATGGAAAGGACAAACACTGGGATGGATTTAAGCTACCTCTATGACATCAGGGACAGTAAGATTCTAAGCAGCTAGTAGCTCCAAGGATCTCCAGCCCATGCTTTACATGGTCAGGGGTTTCCTGAAGGACCTGTTGGCAACCTTGACCTTGCTGCCCAGCTCCTCTTCAATTCTAAGGATTTGATTGTATCTGTCCAGGTCATCAGATTGACAAGGAGCACCATTCTTCATCTGCCTAGTGCAGAGCCTCACCATGAGGTCAGTGATCAAAGTACCCTGAGTCTCCAAAGAGTGATGACTGTGATATCCCTACCACTGAACTTGGCTAGCCTGCATTCCTGCAGATGCTCAGTCAAAGAGCTGATCTGGTTCACCTTGAACAGGAGGCAATTGTAGGACTTCTTGCCTACACTTTTGTCAATCTGCTTAGGGATGGATACTGTGAGATCATCCCCAACCATTTGGATGCCTTTACTAGCTGTGAACTTCTGCCAAGCTTCCCAGTTTTCCCCGCCTTCTATGGACATCACTGGATACTCCTGGATGAAGGACTTATACAAGTCAGGAGCTAGCTGAGTATGATGTGCTGGAGTCATTTGAAAACTTGAAGTTCAGGCATTCCTGCCAGATGTAGAACTCAGAAGCAGCTACATCCATTCAAATGACAATCTGTTCAGTGTAGCTAGCTGTCTTCAGCAGCTCTAGTCTTCAGGATCTTAGGTAAAAATGTACCCACATCACCCACATTGGTTTTATCTGCATTCTTCCCATATCTCTGCTTGATGACATGCTTCAGGTTGTGGTAAATCTCTGCTCCAATGAACACTGCTTCCCAGAAAAAAGATACCCCATAGCGAGGGCCATATACTGTTGCAGGCCAGTTTGTTGCCAGCATGAGAACCACTGTTGATCACATTGAAAGCTGGCACCAGCCTGATTGCTTCCGGATTGCCAGCTAAGTAAGTGATGTGATGGTAAAGTGGCACCCAATTTTCCATGGCAGCAGCACTGCAGACAGCCAAGGACACTCCCAGGATGTCATTTGCACCAAATTTAGATTTATTTTCAGTGTTCTTCATCTCAATTGTTACTTTGTCTTTCTCTTGTTCCATAAAATTCAGTTGTTTTTGCTAACCAGAGCAGGTGCAATAGTTCCACTGATGGGCTCAGTAGTCTTTGAGGTACTCTTCCCTGTGTAGTGCTAATTATTCTCCAACAGCTCTATGACCTCATAGACACCAGTGGAGGCACCACTGGGCACAGCAGCTCAGAAGAGAACCATATAGATATAGAGATCAACCTTAACAGTAGGATTGGCAACAGAGTCAAAGCTTTCTCTGGCATGGCTCTTGAGAATAGACATGGTAAATTTCTGACTATCAAATTGTCATGCAGTAAAGAACCAGAGGTTTGTGCAGACACTGGAGAGAGTGTTAAGGAAAGACTTGTATTCTGCAGTTCATGAACTGCTCTCAAAAAACTGTTTTGAATGGAGAGTTAGATGAAATTCACGACAGAATGAAAATAAAAGTTAAAGTCATACAAAATCAGATACGGTATCAGTGGTCTTCTTCATAGGGCTTTCAAGGGGGGGGGAAGAATTAGAATGCATTGCTATGAAATGTTAAAAGGAAAACATGGAACAGGATGGATAAAACTGGGATGGTGGATTGGAGCAAGGCATGTAAGGAGGGCTAAATAACAACAATATGGAAAAGAAATGTTACCATTTTAGATAAATGTAGGGTTAATAAATATTTTAAATAATCTCAGGGTTGCTGTCTGTTTTAATTGTATGTAATCAATCAGTGAATGTTTATATAAATGATGACTGGAAAGATATAGAAATAAATCAATGCATCAGGGACCAATTATAGAAGAAATAATAGATGTATTTGACTACTGTTCATTGTAAAATCTAAAGATAGCCAATTTCTTAGATCTGGAATTTTATGGTCACAAATATAATTGTTGAAATGATTAATTAAATCCCCAAACTCTATGTATCTAATGTTTTCCTACCCAAATAGATAGCAAAGTTGGTAAGTACATTAATGCTGTATGAGTTTAATTTTTCCTGTGGGTTAGAGGTGTTCTTAAAATGTTAAAAGGAGACAGGTAGAAATTTTAATGAACTTTACCTAAATAAGCCTCAAAATGTGACTTAGTTTTCATTGTAGTGACATGGGTGTCTAAAATTGACCCAATATTTCTAATAATAGACTTCACTGAAAATATTCCTTATTTTTGTTATATATTTTAGTTTAATAATTTCTTCTTTCCTTAGCTTTCCATAACTTATATTTAATAGTAGAAAGCAATAAATTTATAAATAAGATGTAAGCGTCAAAATTATATACAAACCCACTTTAACCCAGATTAAAATTCACAGACTTACTGAGGTGTCTGAGAATTCTAAAGGACAATGGTGTAGAGTTAAGTATTTAGCATATAGAAAAACTGAAGTAAATAAGTAAACATTTGAACTAATAAAAAATATGTGCCCTAGCATACTTGTGCTAGGATAATCTTGCATAGTGGAAGCCTAGGACACCAGTAAGAGATCAGACTGAAAAAAGAATAGTGTTATCAGTGTTACACTTTTCGGGTCTTTGTAGTGTAGATTCAGCAGATATTTTAACTTGAATCTGATTTAACAAAAAAAAAACTATAGACATATCTCAGTCTAAAATAAAAAAATTGTGTTATTTAACAAAACACAAAGGAAGTTGGGCTAACACACATGTCAAAATGTTGTCAACAGGGATGAAATATGAATATTGGTTCATTTCTGAAATTCTTCTGGGTATTATTGCATATATTATGCTTTAAAAATATAAAAAGTTCCATTTGCCAATGAGAGTTCTTTATTGTCTTGTTGTTCATCTTAGGTAGGAGAAGCCTTAAGTTATTTTAGCAAATTTGAACTTAGTATAGAAGTTCTTTCTATAAATACATCTGCAAAAGATTGGGAAAAAGATTTTGTAGATTTCTTAGATATTTTTAATTCAACAAGACTTTATGAAAATAAGCTATAATACATTTCGTTTAAAGCCAAACAATAGTAGTAAACCATACTGCCCTGACAATCCCCTCATTAGTTACCAGTGCCAATTTGTGTTAGATACTGAAATGATGAGTTGCCTAAACTGTGCAAATGTCATAGTCAATGCCACTTATTGAAAAAGTATTTAGTAAGAGAACATTATTCAATACATAGGTATGTAAAATTCCACTCAAATATTGCATCAAATTCTAAGACTTGGCCTGAACCTAAGCAGGAATTGTGATTACATTTGTAATCCTTAAGAAACTTCATTCCTTTTCTAAAGGAGAGAACAATTCCTATGTCTCTGAATCTAGTACCAAACATCATTTGTGGGAAGAAAAGAGATAGTCATTTGTAAAGGACTCATCTGACATTGCTTATCATTAATGGATAATTTGTCAGATGCTGTCATATAAAAATTCATCAAAAAATTTCAGTGAAGATCTACAGTTGTATTTGGTGGCTGATATTTCATATCTTTTTGTACTAAGTACAGCCCAGGAGTGGAATGGCACCTAAATGAGTATGTCATTACCTGGTACTTGAAAAATCTTAAATTTTCTTCATCTTACTTCTGTATCTTTCTTTGGAGATGAATTCAGAGCAGTGGGTCATAATTTTTGTTTGGTTGATTTTACCAGATTATAAATAAAGAGGAGTTGTCAGGGAGTACACCAGAATGATTTACTACCCCATGTTTCTAACTAAGCCAAGAGGAGGGTACTCCACAAGAACTATTACTGGTGGAAGAGCAAGCAAGGAATCTACTCATCTTCATTGCTTTTTGAGACAGTGTCTATGTACCTGAGATTGTTCTCATATTCACAATCTGTGTGTCTATTTCTGAGTGCTAGAACCATAGACAGATAAGCCGTACCTAGCTTCCCACATTTACCTATAATGACAGGAAACTGACTCAGAACCAAGAACTGATAAACAAACAAACAAATAAACTTGATTTGCTTTTACTACTACTCAGGGGGCTAATGCTGCCAGAGGATTGTAGGATCACAACACTGTTTTCTGGCATTTTTCTCACCTCCCAAGGAGCCCAAGGGTTTTACTTTAGTTACTTTTCTATTGTGATAAACAACCATGACCAAGGCAACTTATAAAAGAAGTCATTTAATAGGGCTCATAATTCCAGAGAGATAGAGCATGTGATGGCAGAGTAAAGGCATGACAGTAGAACTAGCTGAGAGCTCATATCTTAAAACAAGAAACAGGAGGCTGGAGACTAAGTATTCAAGCATATGAGCCTGTGGGGGCCATTCACTGAAGGCTTATTTTCTGATGTGTGTTCAACTAGAATCTGAAATCATGGAAAACTTGATAGAAGATTACGAAGTAACTAACTAGAATCCTTTCCTCTTGGAATATTAGAGAAGGCTTACCAAAAAGATCCAGGAAATTACTTCCAGTCCAGCAGAAGGCAAAGCCATGTCACTTGGGGAAACTGAAGCTCATTTAAAATGACAGCATTCCGTGTTATATAAAATTATTATCTGCTATTGAAAATACAAAATGATGAGATCTTCATATTTTAGATTAATTGTCATGGTCTTGGGATATCATTTTCCCGTGGAAATTTTAAGTGTTATTACTGAACAGTAAATATTATGTTGTTGTCAGTGACATTTAATATTTTAAAGCTTAAACCTTAAGTCATTTTCCATGAACATTCTGAAATGGCTGAAGACCTCAGCGTCTGTTTAGAGCAGTGGTTCTCAGTCTTCTTAATGCTGTAACCCTTTAATACTGTTCCTCATGTTGTGGTGACCCCCCAACCACAAAATCATAAATATAATTTTGCTACTGTTATGAATAAAAATGTGAGTATCGGATATTCAACCCCTGTGAAAGTATCATTTGACCCCCAAAGGGATTGCAACCCACAGGCTAAAAACCACTGGCTTAGAAACTTCTCTATTATTCTTTGCTGTTAAAAACAAAATGCTATAGGATTTGGATAATATGGAAGAAAGGAACCCAGATATAAACCACAAATATCAATAGAAGAGAAAACACACTAAGCAAAAAGACTAGGCTATGCTGATGTAGTAAATGAGCTGAGAAGAAAAGGCTACAAAAGCTTTGGGACCTATTACATAGACTCCAGAAATTGTGAGTATGTGGCAGTATTGAGATTCCTTTGAGAAAGTTGTCAGGTTTGAATTCTTCACTCCAGTTCCTAAAGATGGGAGTCTGACATTTCCAGCCTAAATGTTTTCCAGGGAGCAGATATCTTATCCTTACAGAGAAGGAAGATTGAGCCCTAGTCAACAAATAGGAAATATTTTTATTTTTCTTTTACTAAAGGAAGACTTTTAGCCCCTTAAAAATCATACCATGTAGGTAGCCACCTACACACAAATCATGGCCAATCCTCTGGTGAGGCCCTGGGGACTGGTTTTCTTTTCCACTCCACCCTTGCTCTTTCTACCAGACCCCATAAGGTTGGTTTACTCCTTTACTTTCACAGGCTATTAATCCTGTGGAGCAGTGGATAGGGCACACACTCAAAGAGAAAATTTTGAGAAGGATGGCAAAAAAGTGAAAAGGGCCAGAAGGATGTGATTATCTTGGACGTTAGATTATTTTATGTAAGCTTGGAAGCTCATAACTTTCCTGTAAAAAAAAAAATCCCCTCTTCTTGTCCAAATGCTCATGTCTGGTCTGAGGCACAAGGTGAACATTCAGAAAATCTGAGGAAAATCCCCACAGCCGTGTCAGCACCAAGAACAGGAAATGCATACAATTTTCCCACTGCAATGTAACTTGTGATCACCTCATTGCTGCTACCAAGTAAAAATATGCAAACTTTAATGTGTAAAATGGAACTTTATAGAATAGTGGCTTGTCTTCTAATAGAAAAGAGTTGGAATACACAAATACAGAGTGGCAAATCCACAAGGCACTGGATAACTGTATTTGGACTGACTAGTTTTAAATAGTTTCTTTGGTATTTCAGAGTTCCATTTAAAAGCCAGTTAATACTTGAACTAGTGTTTTAATCTTGCATCCATATAAAAGTGCTTGAGTTCCATTAGAAATGAACTCTCAGTTAAACAACAGTGAATTAATGGAAGTTTATCTAATTTTATAGAAAAGATTACAGTATCTGAGTTACATAAATTATTCTTACCATTATATTATCATTTGCTTTAGGTGCTCAATAAGTGTATCTGAATCTCAGATTCAAATAGCTGGGCCTTGAAGGATAGACAAAATAGCAATAGATGTATATGGACCAGAGATAGAGCAATTTAAACCAAGTGATCGTCAAGAATATGAGAGAAAGAGAAAGGGACAATTTTTTAAACAACTTGACTCTGGGCTTTATGTTATTGCTTTTTACACTCAAAGTACATTCTCAAATTTTGTGTACATTCCACTTGCTAAAATGTAGATACCTTCTTTTTACTTTGTGGCAATTATTGTTCAATTCATCAGGAATATATACTTCAAACACAAACTCTAGTTATCCTAGGGATCAGAGTTTTAGAGCCTTGACTGGATAAAAAAAATGGGAAATAATAAAGATAGATTAGCAAAACAATGGGAAACTCTTAGAGAACAACTGGCCTTATCATTCTTATGGATAGAGGAGACAAGAATTCTGGCATTGGCTTAAGTATTGTTAGTGCTCATTACAGGCTTGAAAAGTCTTTGCGATTGTCCATCCTCCATACAATTAATATGTACTACTCTCCAAAATGTAAAGTAATTGCAAACTAGTATGTCTAAGGCAATGACAATGTGACTTGGCTTTATTCACTGGTAATGTGAGGCTGAGTGACTCTTTTCATACTGTCTCCAAGTAATTGAGATTACTTCTATAGCCAAGGAACAGGATACATTGTTGGCTGAAGAGGAAATGGCCCTCAAATCTTAGCAGAGACATTTGGACTCATCTACACTCATCTAAGTGAAGGATGGTAACGTTCACAATAACTCTGTCTGCCTGTGTGCATCCTTCCATTTTCATTGAGTTCAACTGTAGGAGTCTCACAGAAGCTTCTAGAAAAAGCACCTTGATAGAACACATCTCTTTATAAGAAAACAGTCTGAGTGGAACATTTAGTAGGCCTGACAAAATTTAGTGACTTCCCTAGGAGA
Source organism: Grammomys surdaster (assembly GCF_004785775.1). Classification (NCBI taxonomy): domain Eukaryota; kingdom Metazoa; phylum Chordata; class Mammalia; order Rodentia; family Muridae; genus Grammomys; species Grammomys surdaster. Next base: position 21,561,304 of record NW_021604563.1, on the reverse strand, counting down.
AATAACCACAAAATACTTTCCCTAAAGTATTTGCTTACCACCATACAGCAGTTACCAGACAGCTCTTCCAGGGAATTTGTGAGATATTTGACTTCAAAGATTTTTTTCAGAAATCAAGACCTGGATATTTTTGGCTCCTACTGATCAAAATCCATCACAAATTGTTTTGTTCTCTTCACCCTAGGGTTTATGATCACTCAAATATCATAATACTAAAAGTATTCCTATACAGATGCACACAGCTGTTCAGTTTCATGTAGTTTGCAGGTATTTGCAGGAAGTCTATTTTATTGTAGCCTATTAGTTTGTATCTAACCAGAACTCTAAAATAAATTTGGCTTTTGAGCAAGTAATTGCCTATAACTTGGAATTAGGTGTTTTGTTGGTTTGTTTATTGTTGTTTGGTCAGTGTGTTTGTTTTTAGTTGTTGTTTTGCAAAACTCTACACCCAAAAATAGCATCTCTATTGATAGTACATCTCAAAGATTACAAATAGATGATTTGATTACCTTGTATTTTATAATTTGCATTCTTAAAATGTAGACAAATTTTCACAGAGAGAAGTGTTGCAGTATGACCTAATATATTCTCAGATAATAACATCTTAGTCTCAACAAAATGATACACAAAACTTTCTCTGATATTCATTTGAAGCAAGATTCACTAAGATAAGTAAACAAAGACACAATATAGCTGAAACAAGCATTCTCATGGAACATCAGCTAAATTCAGCAAATCTTCATTATATAAATATATACTAATTCCCATCAATAGCTTAGGAAATATTTTCTGACCTATATACACTGGAAACTTAACACAGCGATTTGGGGTTTTTGCATCTTTCCCTCTTCCAACTCCCCATTTTTGAAAAGTCTGATATAGTATTTCAAATAAATTTATGATAGCATAATTGTCCTCTGAGAGGCTCTACCCAGGAGCTGACTGAAACAGATGCAGATACTCACAGGCAAACATTGGACAGAGGTCATTGACCCTAATGGAAAATTGGGGGAAGGATTGAAGTCCCTGAAGGGGTTAGGAACCCCACAGGAAGACCAATAATGTCAACTAACCTGGACTTCTGGGTGCTTTCAAAGACTGACCCACCAACTAAAAAAACACATACGGCTGGAACAAGGCCCCTGGCACATAATTAACAGACTTGGAGCTCAGTCTCCACGTGGGCCACCAACAACTGGAGCAGATGATATCCCTAAAGTTGTAGCCTGACAGTGGCATCTGTTTCCCAACAGAGTTGACTTGTCTAGCCTCAGTGAGAAAGGATGCACCTACTCTGGCAGAGACTTGATGCACCAGAGTCTGAGAATACCAGGGCGGGGCACCCTCTCAGAGGGTAAGGGAAGTAGAGATGGGGGAGGGTTCCTATGAGTGAAGACCAGGAATGGGCAGTGTTTGAGATGTAAATAAATAAATAAATAAATAAATAAATAAATAAATAAATAAATATTAAAAAATAAAGTCAGGGTATGTTTAAGTACCCGTGACAATGTGGATTCAGCATGATTTCAGGATTGACCTCTTCCCTGGGGAAGACCCCCTGTTCCACCTCCAACTTTTCTCAGTTGCCTGCAGTTCTCTATGTAGGGTTGAAGCTTCACAGGCTTTTCTCAAACCATTTTTGCATGTGCATTGATGTTGTCCTTGTTCAGCTCATGCTTGGGTGTTCATGTTGATGTGACTTTAAGGGTATAGCTTTTGGCATTACTAGCAGACACAATCTCACAACTTCCCTGATCTTTTGGCTCGTACAATATTTTGTCACCCTCTTTTATAGTGTTCCCTGAGCTTTATGTATGGAAATGTTTTGTAGATGGATCTACGGGGCCTGGGCTCAACACTCTGCATTTTGATGGGGTTTGGTTTTCTGTAGAGATCTCTGTCTGCTGCAAAGATATTTCCTTAATAAGAGGTGAAGACTACACTTATTTGTAGTTTTGATGCCAAATGTTTATAGATTTTGTGCAGGATTATGCTGGTTTAGTAAGTTAGTAAATTGTAGATTCTCCTCTAATACATGGTTCCCCTATTACATGCGTTAATTATCTATGATCATATCCTTATACACTGTATAGTGACATTTATTCCTTTCCACCAGATTTTAATATTCAAGAAGAGAAGGGCCACACATTTTTTTCCACTATGTTCCTAGTACCAAGTATGATACTTCAAAAACTGTAGCTGAGTAAATATTGGCCCAGTAAATATTTGATGAATATACAAAGCGAGGTTCTGAGAATCTAAAAAACTGAAAGGAACATACGACCCAGCTCATGACTTCAAGGAGTTTCTGAGTTAGTGTATAATGTGCAGCAGGACAAGAGCATAAACAATGCACACATAAATAGCAAAAGGAAGAGGAAGTTGGGTTATTGGAATATTTCAGGAAGAACAGGAAATTCAAGAAAGTTGGAAAACTAGAAAGCAATAAAGCAAGAGAAGAAGAAAGGAAGGAATAAAAGAAGGAAAGAAAGAAGGAAGGAAGGAAGGAAAGAAAGAAGGAAGGAAGGAAGGAAAGAAGGAAGGAAGAAAGGATGGAAGGATGGAAGGAAAGAAGGAAGGAAGGAAGGAAGGATGGAAGGAAGGAAGGGTTAGTGGGCAAAGAGATGCTACAAGCTAAGGCAACATCACTATTGTTGCCACCTGTAAAAATTAGGAAGGTGATCTGAAGAGTATGAATTCTGCTAAAATAGAGTATTTGTCTAGCTAGAAAAAAAAGCAGATTTACTTTAGGAAAGTACATGGCATTGTTATTAAGGTAACCATTGATTACCATTCTATACAGCTTCTGATTTGTAGATATACATCTTTAAAGAGCTAACCTAGAAAAAATGATGAAAACTTTATGTACAATGGAGCAGAATGAGAATGGAGAATAAAAATAATAAAGACATAAACTAGGATAAAAAATGCAAAATTTAAAATATGCTGGTAGCAAGAATGAATGGAGGTAATAAGAATGCCCTTGCAGAAAATAGTTACTTAAGTAATGTTTATTGAACACTTATTGGATACTAAATTTATCACTTATATTAGCAGAATAAACTCTCATACCTATTCTCCACATTTGGTACAACGATTGTTGTCATTTTTAATGTACACAAGCTCATGTTCTATGGCATCTGTGTCTGACTTCATATATTGCTTAACATATTTTTCCCCCTGATCAAGCAGTTTTGTTGCAAATGGCAGAATTTCCTTATTTTCAAGGGCTGAGTAAAATTCAGTTGTGTGCATCCACAGATGATTGTTTATATATTCATTTTTGTTGGCTATATGCTTTATTCTGTATGTTGTCTAAAAGGAATGACAATGAAATAAATATGGGGGTAAAGCAGTTTTGTTAAAATGTTGATTTCATTTATTTTAGATATATAACACAAAGGAGGGATATTGAATAATGTGATAGTTCTATTTTTAATATATGTATTTTTAGAAAATACAATCCTCTTTTTTGTTGAATGACATCAATTTATATTCCTTCCAATATGGTAGGAAAAATATCTCCCTTTTCTTTACATCCTCATTACCACTTACTTTCTTTTGAATTGCAAAAAGCTCTTTGTAATGGCTTGAGTGATATTTCATGGTAGTTTATAATTTTTATTACTCTGATGATTTGTGGTGTTTGCACCTTTTCTTACACCTCTATTCTGCCATCTAAATTTCTCTATCACTTAATTACAATCACCACATGTGAATATATTTTGAAGATACTATTTATTTTCAGAATTGGTCAGTTTTGTTAATAACTCTTCCAACATCCATGCTATTTTTTAACATTAATGTATAAAGGTTATAATACTAAGTTTCTATATCTTCTTTATTTGAGAAATACCAAATATTTAACATCTTCAAGCTGAATGCCTTTTATATAAAGTGAGACCCACATTTTTAGACAAAACATGATATTTTACTTACCAGGAGATTTACTTACCAGGCAAAATAACAACAATAATTCCTTCAAGGGGTGAATCATGCACACTTCAAACCACATGGAGTTGATAATCCAAAGCATGATGTTTCATAATTCTCTTTTCATTTTTATTCTTCCCACATATCTTTAAAGTTGGTTAAATCCTTCTAGATTTCAGCAGCCTTGAGGCAGTGATTCAAGTCCCTAAGCTAAAATTTGTTTACCTCAAAAGAAGGGTCATTGGCCCAGCTGAGTCAGCCTTTGGGGGATTTGATTCTCTGTTCTGATGCTCTGCTCTCTTGTCTTGGATAATTAAGAGGTGACTAAATGGCCCATGTAAATGGAAATATTTAAAGAGAGGCTGGTTGCCCACTTATTTTTACAACATCTGGGAAGGATTTGAATCAAATCACTGGCCTCTAAATGATGCTTCAAGGACAAAAGCAATGCTGACTGTATGGGAAGCTTTGTGAAAATAGAATTTTCTGGCCTTACCTAAAACATGTTGAATCAAAATCTCTAGAGGAAACACCTGGAAAGCTGTATTAATTTTTTGCTGTTGTTGTTTTAAAGAAATAGTCTTTCTCACATGGATCTGAAGATCCCTTATGTTTGGAAAATACTGGTGGAAATCAAAGTTTCCAAAGACTTAACTAAGTTTGTTAAAATACAGGTCTTGAGGGAGGGGCTGAGATTCTTCTGAATCTCTAACAGGCTCCCATACTTGTTGGCTTAGACATTTTTTGCAACAAAGTGCTGGATTATTTTTCAAGTTTCTTCTAGTTTTACTTTTCTTCACTTTATAAAACAGTGGTTTCCAACCTTCCTAATGCTACAACCCTTTAATACACTTCCTCATGTTGTGGTGACCCTCCAACCACAAAATTATTTTTGTTGCTGCTTCATAACTGTAATTTTACTACAGTTATGGATCATAATATAAATATCTGTGTTTTCTGGTGGTCTCAGATAAATTCAGTGAAAGGGTCATTTGACCTCCAAAGAGGATGTGACCCATGGTTTGGGAACTGCTGTTATAGAATCTGTAGCATATTAATCCTCACTCACATCAAAATTCTATTAAAACTAATGCATTCTTATACATACTAGATATATATATATATGCATGCTAGATTTTGATCATACACAACTCCATCCTACCTTCTCCAGGCCTCCTCCATATGGCTCCCTCTCAACTTTGTCATATCCTGTTTTGTTTTTTTAATAATCCACTGAGTCCATTGCAATATGCTCATATGTGTATGTGTTTGGAGCTTCCACCAGAGGAAGGGCAACCTATCAGTGGCTTTTCTCCCCCCTTAGCAGTCATCAACTGCCAATAATTCCTCATCTAAAGACAAGGCCTTGTTCATACTGGAATTTTGATAGGCTTAATCTTGAGCATGTAAATCCAGCTCCACGTAAATTCATGACTGTAAAAAGAATCTCAATCCAGATATAGGATACCCTCCATATGTGTTATTGGTAAAGGAGTCTCCAGAGCAACACCTCATCAAAGAAAAACACAAATCAGACTATTGCCATTATTCATGGTTGCCCACTGTAATTAGATGGTCAGATCCTATTGCTGAAGATACCACATACTTTTGTTGTAATACATATAAGAATTTTAAACTGACTTGGAAACTTCCTCCTGGCTAGCCAGCTTTTATTGTGTCAGGTGATACTATTAGGCCTCTGGATGAAAAAGACATTAATAGTCTTCTCCATGCTGTAATACTAACCTGGGAGTGGGGGAGAAGACATGCACTCTGGTACAATGGTGGCACAAAGGTTGAGGAGATAAACAACTACATTGTGATTGGGTTTAAGGTCTGTTCACAGAAGAAAATTCATGAGTAACACTGTAAACCTTACCAAAAGCCTATGGCTAGAAAGGCCATCAGCCCTAGAGGGGAATCTACTGTGTTATTTTGCTAAAACTTGATCATGTTAAAATGCCTTCTAAATACTTGTTTGTACCCACAGATCTATGATGCTCTCAACCTTGGTTGTAAATGTTTCTTTTTGAAATGGGAAGCAATTAATGCAGAGACTTATAACTGACCAAAATACTAAGACTAAGTGACTGTGACGTCTTCAGCCCTAAGCAAGATATCACTCACACAGTGAGGCTCAGGGAATATCATAGAGAAGGAGGGTAAAGAATGTAAGAGCTAGACGATGGGGAGGATTTTTGTGAAACATTATTGTCTGGATATGACATGGCCATTAACACTAGTTTTTCTTATTAATGTCAGACATAATGAGCTTATTTTCATTTACTTGCAGGTTTGCCTTTTATTCTCTCAATCTCTTCTTCAATGCATATCTGAAAAAGTCTGAGAAAAAAGAACAATCAAAGTAAGTCATCTTCGAATAGTGGCAGAGCCAGCCTGCACTGAAGCAAACCTTTCTTCTGTGTGAACCAGACTTCTCCCCCCCATCGAAAAGAACATGAAATGTCCTTTCAAACACCTGTAAAGTGATGACTATCATGTGGGAACTTGAGAAGCTGATGTATGACACAGTTATGAATCAAGTGAGAAATATCCAGTTTCCATGATGTTCTGGAAGGCCTTACCACAAAATAAACAAGAGGAGAAAATTTGAACAGTTTTTCATGAGTGTTTGCAACATGGATTTCTGTAGTTGTGTATACAAATCTGAGGCATAAGTACAACCAGGCTTTCTTTAAGTTCCCAAATTCTGTGTAGAGACTAACAATTGTGGCAAAAGGTTGTTTTACACTCTGTCTCTCTGAACCACTGACTTGTGGACAATACAGCAGTTACTTGTGGATTTAGATTTTGAATGACAAATAGGCAAAGACAATTTCTCTAGAAATAATCATGACTGATAATTTTACATGTAACAAGACAGATGGAGACAATACAGATTTTCGGTACTTCATTTATGCAGTGACATACACTGTTATTCTTGTGCCAGGCCTCATAGGGAACATATTAGCCTTGTGGGTATTTTATGGCTATATGAAGGAAACCAAAAGGGCTGTGGTATTTATGATAAACCTAGCCATTGCTGACTTATTACAGATTCTCTCTCTGCCACTGAGGATCTTTTACTACTTGAACCATGACTGGCCATTTGGTCCTGGTCTCTGCATGTTTTGTTTCTACCTGAAATATGTTAACATGTATGCCAGCATCTACTTCTTGGTCTGCATCAGTGTGCGAAGATTTTGGTTTCTCATGTACCCCTTTCGTTTCAATGATTGCAAGCAGAAATATGACTTGTATATCAGCATTGTTGGCTGGCTGATCATCTGCCTTGCCTGCCTACTCTTTCCTCTCCTCAGAACCAATGATGATACTTCAGGTAACAGAACCAAATGCTTTGTGGATCTTCCTATCAGGGATGTCAATCTGGCCCAATCTGTTGCCATGATAACTATTGGAGAAGTAGTTGGGTTTGTTACTCCTCTTATGATTGTTCTATACTGTACTTGGAAGACAGCTTTATCATTACAAAATAAATACCCCATTTCTCAACATCTTGGAGAGAAAAAGAAAGCCCTGAAGATGATTCTGACCTGTGCAGGGGTGTTTCTAATTTGCTTTGCGCCTTATCACTTCAGCTTTCCTTTAGATTTCCTGGTTAAGTCCAATGAAATTAAAAGCTGCTTAGCCAGAAGAGTGATTCTAATATTTCATTCTGTGGCCCTGTGTCTGGCAAGTCTGAACTCCTGCCTCGACCCAGTAATATATTATTTCACCACTAATGAGTTCAGAAGACGTCTTTCAAGACAAGATTTGCCTGATAGCATCCAACTCCATACAAAACCATATAAAATTGGGAGTAACCATGCCACTTCTACCATGGCAGCTGAACTATGCTAAATAAAACCAAGAAATGAAAGTGGCCTGGACTGCCAGTACTAGAACACATTTGCAGTACTCCAGCAAGACAGTATTCACAGAAAGTATTCATAACCATATCGTGTGTTCTATATTATTTACATGAAGAATGCACATATTTAGGACAACACTTGTTTAAAGTATTATATTTCAATATCATTGCTGGTGACATGTCCATGCAGTAATGTCGGACCAAGTCTTTAAGACTTAATTGGTAAAATTTTGATAACACTCTGCACACATACACTCTCAGCAAGAGTAATCAGCTTTATCTGTGAACCTAAGTCACAACGAGATTGCTATCTCAAACACATTTTAAGCAGAGTTTTCTTACCTCAGATACTAAATCTATGTTCAAAAGGTGTGCAATTGTCTGTTTGCCATAGTGATCACAGTTTGCATTCCAACAACATATTTGGTTGTATTTAAAGTGGAATGGGCAAAACTTTATGTACACAAAATGTTATAAAAATAGGGTAATTTTTATCTCCCAAGTGTGATTCCATTCAAGGATTTGAAATTCCAGTGCTTGATTTCTTCAGTTAGTTTCAATATGAAACATCAACTGTAATATTACTTGTTGAATGAAGTTCTCAAATCAGGTTTCGGTACACTTAAACTAAGAACAACAAACATTTATGACACACAGTAATCATGTACAATTGTATAAAATGCTACATTGAATATTCCAAGAGCAGGTAGTTTTCTTCAGTTAACTCAACGTGACTCAGATGGTCTTTATGCTTTAGAGAAAGGAAAGAGGTGCCAACCACAATTCTGGCTCCCTGAAACTAGTTCAGAAGAACACCTTCAGAAATATATGAACCTGCCTAGGAGAGGAATAGTTTTTCATCGTAATTTAGAATTACATTGAAGAAATATTACAGGTTATTACTGCATTTACTGAGCCTATGGAATAAACAGTGTGCCAATTAGTCACTAAACTTGGACAGAGTAAAAATAAGAACCAAAGTGAAGTATAAGTCTTAAAATTACTATTGTCCTTCAAATATTATCCAAGGTAAAGGGTGCCTATTAAGGCATCTACGCAAGTCAGATTAAGACATAAAGACATTGGTCATGTGGACTTCTAAATCTGCATTTTTTTCAGTTAAGTTATATGATAATTAAGCCTACAAAGATTACCTCCCAGAAACTGTTAAAAGCAATTTGTTCACCTTTTAAGAAAAGTCTGAATCATTCCCGCAGCCTTACACACTCCTTATAAAAGCTATGTCTATTACCTGTTTGATACTATTGATTAGGAAAATCTCGGGTATGTGGCTGTAAGTACTGAAATATTCTGAAGCATGATATACATTATAAATAAGATTACTTTTAAAAATCTTTGAATAGAAGAATGGGGAGAAAACATTCTTCTTTACATTGAGAAAATATAGAAATCAAGCAAGAAATATACATACATACATACATGCATACATACATACATACATACAGTGTAGTTTTAGGCACATAGTTAATGATACTATATGTTTTGGGGGAAATTCATTAAATTGACATGAATTTTAGCTTTTAATACTAGTGGGAAACTTCTAAAGTTTTCTCTGAGTAAGTAACAAAAAGTATTGCTTATGTTTGTACAGTTTATGGAAATGATAATAGATTAGGAAAATGAGTTTGTGCTGCTAGCAACAGTATATTTATATATTTCCTAGTTATTCCCTGTAATGTATATATGTTTTGATGTATTAAATTAGTGTTAAATTTTGTTTTCAAAAGAGAAACTATAAATGTGTGTGGTCTATTTGTTTTAAAGTGATTTCTGTTTGACTGTAATTTTGTATTGTAATGAGATTACAAGTAATCATTTATGAAACTATGAAACAACTGTGGGTTTTTGAAATAGAATTCACACTTAAAACATCTATGCTTATTATATTTTGTAGCATTTAAAGTCACTTTGGGAGATCACTGTTTGAACTTTTTCTAACATTGATTTCACTATACTCATACCATCTCTTTAAGGGAGAGGAAATATTCCTAGGCTATTATTGACCATCGTAGTGTGACTGAGAGTACAGCTGATTTGTTAGATAGTCCTTCTACATCATTTAGGAATAAGTCAAGTGTCTAATGATTTTATGTTATTTATCTATCCAGACATGTCTATCTGGGTTTGTATTCAGCATCTGAATACTGAATCAGAATCACTTTCTTGATTCTTCATCTTCCTTGCCCTTACATTTGAATTTTGCTCTATCCCCTTCCCCTTTTGATCAACTTATTCACAATAAGGTGCTAATTACAATGTTAATTTCATATTAATTTGCCAAGGAATATCTTAAGTTCATACCTTAGAAATAGGCATTAACACAAAATGGTGAAATTGAAATGAAGTGCTTGCAGGCACAGGTAGATGTGGTAGAGGGGAAGATACTGTAAAGAGAGTGAGTCTTATTACAATCCTTTCAAATAATGCATTGCAAATGACCATCTACTTTGGTTGCCATTATGAGGATGCTAAATTCCAATAAATAGCTCCATAAACATGGGTATACATTTTCCAGATTTTTTTCTTTTACCCTTCTCTCTCTTCTAACACTGGACTTAGTTTGCAGGAGAAATATAGTGCTTCAGCTACTACTAAGCAGCTGCCTCTTTACTGAGGTTCCATTCTCTTTGGAAAGTTTTTCTTCAGATCTCTTATTTATCATTTTGAGTTCTATAAGATTGAATACAAAGAGAATCTGAATTGTGGCACTGTATAATTAAAGATAAATTATCTCATATTTCTTTTATAAAGTTGTTAAATTTTAGTCTTAAAATAATGCAAATTATTTTAATGAGAAAATTTGAATATAGATTGTTTTAATGCTAATAATATTGTCTTTATTGTTGCTTTTATTATTTTAATGAAATGGTTTATATGTTATATGTCTTCATTTTCATGTAATAAAACAGCAAATCCTATTAATCAGTAGTTTATGAAGAGGAGCCATTTGCTTTACAAATAACAAACTAAGTTATCATGCTTTATATGGATTCATCAGTGGAACTCTGAACAACTTAATTTTTATGCCACCTTTTGAGTTAACTTCCAAAATACTGTGAAATTTTGTTACTAGAGTTTATTTACAGCTCTTATTTATCATATAATTTTAATAATAAAGGTTATCTATGTAATTAAATGCAATTTTCCTGACTCTAGATGTCAATGTGTGATCAGTTCTTTTACCAAACTGATAGATTTAGGGACTGTTAGTGGGATCACATACATGGATTTATGTTTCTTAGGGTTGATTATTTCTTTTAATCTACTGGAGTGGTGAATTCCATTCTCAAAGACCAAGATGAGTTGTCCCCTCTATGTTATCATACCTCGGGTCTCCTCTAGGCTTAACTTTGTTTTGTCTATTTTAGCCATTTGCTGCTCATCTTGTTTATATCCATAGATTGCTTGTGAAGCCAAAGTAGCTTCAGTAATAACAAGATAGTTATGAATTACACATTTTAATGTTTTCAGAAAGACATTCTTAGGATGTGGTTTTTTTTTAAAAAAAAGGTTTCTTTTTAAGTGAAACATCTGATTCTTGGGTAGATCAGAAAAAATAATGAAGTTATAAATACATAACCTGCATCATGCTTCAAGTACCCTCAAACCACTTAGAAAACTTCCCTGTGATCCTGTGAAACCATACAAAAAGTAACTTGAATACCTTCAGAACTGTATTCTGCTATGGTAATGGTTGGCAGAAGAAGGTGAGAGATAAACTTGTAAAAAATATATTTGTTTAAAGTTACATATTCGCCAGGCAGTGGTGGCGCACCCCTTTAGTCCCAGCACTTGGGAGGCAGAGGCAGGCAGATTTCTGAGTTCAAGGCCAGCCTAGTCTACAGAGTGAGTTCCAGGACAGCCAGGGCTATACAGAGAAACCTTGTCTCAAAAAAAAATAATAAAGTTACATATTCCTCAGTTTTGAAGGATGTGGTCTGTGTGGAGGAGGGAGGAGACTATTTGAGCAAACTTTTCTTGAACTTCACAGACCATTTTTTCAGTAGGGCCCATTTAGCTTTAACTACTATTTAATTTTGCAGAGACTACAATCTTCTTTATTGTTTATTGTATTCATTTCTTCTTAATCTTAACATCTGATTCATCTATAGGTAATAGGTACAATCCACATGTAAGTCCTTGCTCTTACCTTCTTGTCCATATTCACTGTACCATAGGTAGGACTATCCTTATACTTGGCCATCTAATCCCAGTGTCTTTTTGTTTTTCATAAAGGCTTTCCAGTTTATACAGGAACATAATGGTATGGTACAAGTTTTCAGATCTTTACCATGTTTCATTTTCAAAATTTATAATAATACCAATAGTACTAAAATTAAATCAACAGAATCAAAAGTAAAAGTTTGAAAAACATATTGCCCATGATGTGAGTTTAGTGAGCATGAACATAATGAATGCAGGTGTACTATGAATTCTCCAACAAGTCCTGAAAAATGTAAAGAATTTAATAATAGATGAAATTATCTGAATCACATTACTGTTCTATTTGCTTATAAACAATGAAACTACTACATCATTGAAAGGAAATCATTGGAATTAGAAATGATCATGCTATGGCAAAGAAGGTATACACATAAAACACTGCATATTTTAACATATGTATGGGCTAGAGAAAAAGGAAAGGAAAGTAAAAAGAGAACTATTAGGGGTGTTGGATTGGAAGGGACAGGGAAAGAGGAACAAAAATATATAATATAATATATATTATTACATATGTAATAAAAATAATAAGTTTCCTAAAAAGAAGCAAACACTCTGACATGACATTATCAGACAGGGAATCTCCAAAGATACCACTGAGTTAATTTTGTTGGCAAATGTACAGCTGAGCAGGCACCCTACACTTAGAGTAGATTGTATCCCTGGTTGGATGCCCTATTAATTAAAGATTGGTTCTGGGTTAGGGATGGGGGTATTTATCCATCTCTCTTTAATCCTTCTAACCCTATCTGGGTCAGACCCCTTCAATACCTGTTTATGCTGCCTCAGTTTCTGAAAGTTCATATGTATGCCTACCTTGTTCAGTTAGAGGGCCTTGTTTTCTTGGTGTCCTTTGGCTTTTAAACTTCTTATGTCTCCTTTTTTGAGAGGTTCTCTGAGACATGAAGAAAAGTATTTGGTGGAAATATTCCCTTTAGGGCTCTGTGTTCCAAGGTCACTCCTCTTCATAATCTCTAGCTGTGGGTTTCTGTATTTATTCTCATTTGCTGTAAGGGGAAACTTCTTTCATGATAACTGATATATATATATATATGGCAAAAAATGTCATTAGGAGACATTTTTGTGACATTATTATTTACTGTTTGTAGATCAGTAGTACTTAGTTTTATCCTAAGTACCTGTGCTACCTACTCTCAGGTTGGTGGCAACCTAAGCAGTGTCCAGCATGGGTTCCATCTTGTAGACTGAGCCTTAAGTCAAATCAGATGTTGGTTGATTAATCCCATGTGCTTTTAGGCATGGTTTCACTAGCATATCTTGCAACAGGGCACAACTATAGATCAAAGTGTTTGTGGCTGGGTTGGTGTTTACATTTCTACTTGGCTAGAATACAGACTTCCATCCTGTATCAAAGATGCAAGAACATAGAAGTGAAGGATCAATGTAGGCACCAGCTTGACTTCTCCATGTTCAATGAATTGTATAGGTACTTTTGCTGTCAGTTTGTGGAAAGCTACCTATAATCTTTGGAAAAGCCTATGTTGTTTTTTTGGGGGGGTTCCATGGAATTCCTTTGGCCAACAACTCAATCAGATATAACCCAATCCCAGAATTTGAAGTTTCATTTGGTAATAAGAGATGGTCCATTTGGGTTCTGTTTCCCTCAATATTTGTTGATTTAATTTAGATCACCTTGTTAAATGTATTTATTTTAGGAACCTACTGTAGTATGTTTCCATACTACTCCTTAAATGGCCCTTAATTTTAGTTGTTTCTCCCATATTTCCTCCTTCATCACCCTCTCCCCTCCACCTTCCTTCTTGATCCTCCCATTCCAGCCTCCCCTATCCATCCATAACTATCTATTGTATTTCTTTTTCACTGGGAGCTCTCTCTGTCCACCACCTAGTCTTTATATAACCTCCATGGTTCTATGGACTGTACCTTACTGATCATTAAATTAAGAGCTAAACTGTACATGCAAGCAATTCACTCATGTGAATTTCATGATATCATTTTTTAAAAGTTAAGTAATACTCTATTGTATAAATGTACCACATCATCTATCCATTCTTCTTTTGAAGGACATCCAAGTTGTTTTCAACTTCTAGCTATTTTGAGTAAAGCAGCAGTGAACATGGTTGAACAAATATCTCTGTGATAGGACAAAGTGTCCTTTTAGTAAATAAATGCCCAAGAATGATATAGCTGGATCTAAATTCCAAGGAATTGCCACCCTGATTTCTATAGCGGCTGTACAAGTTTACACTCCCACCAGGAATGGATGAGTGTTCCTCTTGCTCCACATCCTTGCCATCCTTCTATTGATGTGGAGTTGGTAGAAATTTTTTCAGTTTTGTAGGCTGCCACTTTGTCCAAATAATAGTGTCCTTTGTTTTACAGTAGCCTTTAAGTTTGAAGAAACAGCAGGTATTAATTGTTATCTTAGTATATGTGCTATTGGTGTTATGCTCAAAAAGTCTTTTCCTGTGACAATGAAATGGATGAAGCTACACCCCATGTTCTCAAGGCGGATTTTTGCAAGGAGGAGGGTCTAGGAAGGAATGCTTAATTGGCTAATGCTCCTGGGCCAATCTCATGAATATGGAGATCTGTCTTGAGGCTCTGTGGCCTGTAGCCATGCCCTCTACCTGTGCTATGTGACCGAAGGCCACAAACTTCTCTATGGTGGGGGGGCTGTAGCTATGTGAAAGGAACCAGGGGCCCAGGAGCAAGGCCAAACTCCTACCATCCCTGGAGGGTCTCCAGGGTTCAAGGCCTACTCGACCAGGTACCCAGCTACCTCTCACAGCCTCACATGCATCTAGTGAGATGATGATGTGGGTTTTTTTTGTTGTTGTTGTCATTTCTCAGTTTGTTTAGATGGTGAATTACATTAATCAATTTACATATTTAAACAATCCCTACATCTCTCACATGCAATACTTGGATTCAGTTTGTAAGTATTTCATTGAGAATGTCTGTACCTATGTTCATTAGGAAAATTGGTCTGCATTACTCTTTGTAGAGTCTTTTGGTGGTTTGGGTATCAAGTAACTGTAGCATCATAAAATGATTTGGACAGTATTCTTTCTTTTTCTATTTTTGAATAATTTGAGAATTAGGACTAACTCTTCTTTGAATCTGGTAGAATTCTGCACCATTAATCTATTAATTTATGGCTTAACTTTTTTATTCTTAATTTTACATTAGCATAACTTTGAACATTATTTCCAGCTCTGCTTCATTATACCTACAAGTCATGAAATTCCTTTCAGTGTCAAAACTATGAATCATCATTCGGCTTGAGTTTAAGTCTCTAAAAGTCTAAGAGAACATCTTAGGCTGCTGAGGGTGGCAGTGTGGAGCCATGTTTCTGTCCTCTCACTACTGACATGTAATTTCATTGAGGTCAGATATTGTGAAATTTCAGAGATTTTTCTTTGTGATTGACATTTCAATGAATAATCAAGGTCCCCACATGAATGTTAGGATTGCATTTTTATAGGTTCATTTGTTTGTTTCAAAAAATGTCAGTGGAATTTTGATGAGTGTTAGATGGATTCTCTAAGTCACATTTGAAAAATATAGCCATTTCACAGTATTAAGTCTAGCATTATCTTGGAGATTGTTCAATCTTATACTATTTCTATAGTTTCTTTTTTCATTGTCTTAAATAATTAATTGAAGAGGTAGTTCATCTCTCTGTTTAGACTATAACTTGGATTTTTGTTGTTGTTTCTTTTTCCTGTTGGGAATGTTAGAGAAAGAGCTAAAGATGATTAAATGAGCCCATTAGAGACCTTTTCCACAGAGAAACATCCAGAAGCATCTAATCAACTGTGCCTCAACTGTACTGAATTTCTTATATCAGACCAGTGTCACTGGTAACTCTCAGGAAGGTGTTCTCTCATCTTAGAAACATGCATGACAAGAATATCCAGTTGGTGAGAGAAAGACTGCTGTAGAGAATCAAATAGGGGACGAACACATCACAGGCATAGAAATGGCTACAGGAATGTAGGTTTTGCATATAGAGGAAGAGTGGAATCACAGGACCCAGAAGCTCTTTAACAATGCTCTATAGTGAATACTCTCAAAGGAACTACACTCAGCAATGATAGACAGGCAACATCACAGGAGCACAAGGACAGTGCTGAATGGTCTGGTCTTCCTGAGGAGTGGGGAGTGGGAGTACATTTAGCAGATGGGGAGAGAATATCCAAGGACTGATGTAAGCACAAGTGGGCAAGCCTTCCACAATCCCTTTCGAACCTCAGCTGTAGAAATCCCTGTGTGGAAAATATGATCAGAGACATAGTTATAACAAATTCTGATTCTTTCGGCTGTTTTCTTTGCCATCTTTTTTTCCTTCAGTTTTCTTTCATAGAAATAGCATTCGTTAATTTGTATCATGGCTCTTCCTGTTCACCAGATTGTATATAGCCAGCTTCTAATCTACTAATTTACTCAGTGTCTCATTTGAATCATGTGCATTGTTTTATATGCTTTGAAGGGCCTTACTGAATTCTCATTGGTATAAATGAATGTAAAATTGGGGCAAACAAATACTTGCCATGTCCCAAGCTCTATACACTTCAGTATAGATATGGAACTTCACCTGGTATTTTATGCTCTCACTTATCAATTACAGTTTTATGAGAACATGTGGATTTTTCATGTTGTTTCCTTGAGCTTCTATTATAAGCATTAAAATAGAGACATGCTTAAATTAGTTTAGTCTCTTTACCAAAGAGTCAAAGGACAATGGGGCTAACATGAAGCTAAATTTTCTCTGATGATATTTTACATATTTTCATTGAAAGGATTAATTAGTCAACCACAGTCAGCCCAAATCCACTGAACCCCACTTTATATGCAAGTATGTGAGCCATAAAAAATTACTGTTATTTTAAGTCACCTTGGGAATGGTTTATTTTACAGCAAAAACTAACTGGTTAAAATATGCCTGAGAGAATATGTGTTTTTATCTCATATTCATATGCCTACTCTACAACTAATTTTTAAATGTCAAACCTTTTGGCTATTTCTATAAGGCCCATTTATATTCATTTAACAG
The DNA here is from genome assembly GCF_004785775.1 of Grammomys surdaster. Classification (NCBI taxonomy): domain Eukaryota; kingdom Metazoa; phylum Chordata; class Mammalia; order Rodentia; family Muridae; genus Grammomys; species Grammomys surdaster. The sequence goes on along the minus strand of NW_021604563.1, from coordinate 21,544,217 downwards.
TGTTCACTCACATGAAAATGAGGACTGAATTGTGCTTCTCTATGTTTCACATACCCCAAACTAACTGCAAGGCAGTTTGAAGAATAGAGCCGAACATATTAAATGTCCAATCACAGTATCATCTGACATTGTGGATTTGGTTAACTACACAAGTGTGTTTTATTTTCCTAATTAGTATATAAAAGTTTGGGGAAAATGGGTGTAAATTATTGGAAATGATATAAATGAGAGTTAAAGGTAATTATAGTTCTTGTTCACATTCCCTTACACAGTTTTATTATCACCACTGGATACATTCATGAATAGGTAGTTTCGTTTGGAAAGTCTATTAGACTGATCATTGCCAGTCATCTATACATTTCTTTATAGACATGGTCCCTGATTCCATTGCTGGCAGTTAGGAAGCATAAAAACAATAGGAGGCAACAAGAAAAGAAACAGGCAATAGGCGATTAAGAACAGTTACCACTGAAAAGAAATTTGTTTGTTTTTGCAAGGTTTTGTTGAGTCTTACTAAGCTAATTAGCAGGGTTTTAAGAGAAATGCATAGAAAAGGACATGATCTTTCATACTGTGAAATGTGGAGAAAAAGAAACATGCACATTACTTCTTTGTGTTAACGCTAAGAAAAAAAGCCATCTGCTTTGTTAAGGGCATTTTTTGTTTTAAGAGGATATCAGTGAGGGATCGACATTCAACACACAATGATATTTTACCAACAGCAAAAGCCATAAGATTACTATACGTAGTTACAGAAATTGTGAATACTTCTCAAATATCACTGCTAAATGCAACATAGTTCCTGTTTAATGTCACTGAAAGCACATTACAATAAAGACAGTCTATGCTGCTCATGTGTAGCTCCTCTCGGAGTCCTTTGGCTTACCCTCTTCTGAAGAAAGAGACAGTACTTTAATGACTTGGTATTCCTACATATTGAGGTATCAACCAAAGTTAAGCATCTGAAAGAACAACTTAATACATGAAACTTTATAGTGTGAATCTTCACATTTGAAATCCAGCAATGTGGACCAGGTCTACTGACTTGCATTTGTCTCCTTTAGTTACGTAAAAATAGTTCCTGTAGAGCTATTTATTATTAGCTGTTTATAACTTGTCTGGTTTCAAAGCCAATGAAGGAATTAAAATTTTAAAGGGCACTGCAAAATATAGATATATAAAACCATTAATCATGTGATCTCAGGATAGTGTGTGTTCAAGATTGACTGAATGCCTTGTAGAAATGTAAATAGGAACAGTAGGTAGGAGAAGGTAAATTATTGATTGCTTTTTGTCATAAAACCTTATTTTAAGCTTCCTAGAGGACAAAGTAAAAGGCAAAATCCTTGTGAATTCCATAGCTCTTTTCTTCAGTGTGTGCACATGTGTATGTATGTTTGAGAGACATATATATATATATATATATATATATATATATATATGTATATATATATATACATATATGTGTGTGTGTGTGTGTGTGTGTGTGTGTGTGTGTGTGTGTGTATGAGTCGGCCTGTGTAGAGGACATGGCTATACTCCAGGCTTCTCCGTCCATTGCTTGTCATTTTATTTTTCTTTATGTGTGTGTGTGTGTTTAATTTTTTATTGGTTATTTTATTTATTTACATTTCAAATGTTATCCCCCTTCCCAGTTTCCCCTCCTCAAACCCCCTCTCCCTTCTCCCCTCCCCCTGCTTCTATGAGTGTGTTCCCCCACCCTCCCATCCACTCCTGTCTCGCTCTCCTAGCATTATTTTCTTTTTTGCAATAAGATCTTCCCCGGAACCTGTAGCTCACCTTTTAAGCAAGACCTTAAACTCAAATGATTCTACTGTCTCCACCCAACCTGCAGCAGTAGCTTTTTATGTGGGATCAGAGGGCCTAAATCTGGATCTTATTCTTACACAAGTACTTGATGGATTCAGTCATCTTCCCAGTCCTTAGTCCAATAAGGAAAAGCAAAAGAGATTTCAAAGGCATGTCTTGCATTCTCAACATCACTGTCCTTTTTTTTTTCACATAAGGGCACACTGAGGTTGGCTTGTTTGTTTTGTGGGGAGGGGGTGCATTCCTCTTAGTCTTAGTGTTTTGTGTAGGACTCTCAGCCTTTGTTCTTTTCTTAAGAATGGCCCTAAATCCAATTTTGGTCAATGAATTTATTTGTTTGTTTGTTTTCTATCCCTATGAAACAATGCCTAATGTAGTGATGGTCACATTAACAAGCCAAGCCACTATGATTAAATATTGGTATTTTGGGGAAATGTTTTTCTAAACTTTCAGCTGGACAAATAGAAAACTGAAGTTTATGAGAGAAACAATGGGAAATTAAAAGCATGTTATATATTTCATATTTCATATTGTTCTATAGAGGAAAAATTTAAGGTATGTACAGGGATGAATTCTGAGCATGCTTTTTATTTTTTTTTATTTTTATTTTTTTTTTAATTTTTTTATTGGATGTTTTATTTACATTTCATATGTTGTCCCCTTACCCCAACACCCACCCACCCAGGAACCCCCAATCCCCTCACACCTCCTCCTTCTTCTTTGTGGATGTAACCTCTATCTACCCCCCCACTCCCACCTCCCCACCCTCAAAACTCCCACCCCCTGGGGCGTCCAGCCTTCATGAGGTCAAGGATCTCATCTTCCACCTGTGCCCAGCAGGGCCCTCCACTCTTATATATTCAGCTAAGGCCCTGGATCCCTCCATAAGTGCTCCCAGGCTGGTGGTTTAGACCCTGGGAGCTGTGGTTGGTTGGTATTGTTGCTCTCCTCATGGGGCCACAAATCCTTTCAGCTCCTTCAGTCTTCACTCTAACTCCTCCATTGAGAACCCCATAATCACTTCAATGGCTAGTTGTGAGCATCTGCCTCTGAATATGTCAGACTCTTGAAGACCTCTGAGGAGACATCCATATCAGGCTCTTATCAGCATGCACTTCCTGGCTTCCACATCAGCATCTACCTTTGGTGACTGCACGTGGGATGGATACTCAGGTGGAAAGGTCTTCAGACGGCCCCTCCTTCAGTTTTTGTCCCTCGCTTTGTCTCCATATTTGCTCCCTTGAGTATTTTGTTGCTCCTTCTAAGAAGGACCGAATCACCCCCACTTGGTCTTCCTTCTTTATGGACTTCATGTGGCCTGTGAGTTGCATCTTGGGCATTTTAAGGTTCTGGGCTAATATCCAATAATCAGTGAGTGAATACCATGTGTGTTCTTTTGTGATTGGCTTACCTCACTCAGTATGATAATTTCTAGTTCCATCCATTTACCTAGGAACCTCTCAAATTCATTGTTTTTAATAGCTGAGTAATACTCCATTGTGTAAATATACCACATTTTTTGAATCCATTCCTCAGTTGAAGGACATCTGGGTTCTTTCCAGCTCCTGGCTATTATAAATAAGGCTGCTATGAACATAGTTGAGCATATGTCCTTGTTATATGTTCGAGCATCTTCTGGGTATATGCCTAGGAGTGGTATAGCTGGATCCTCGGGTAATGCTATGTCCAATTTTCTGAGGAACCGCCAGACTGATTTCCAAAGTGGTTGCACCATCTTGCAGTCCCACCAACAATGGAGGAGTGTTCCTCTTTCTCCACACCCTCGCCAGCATCTACTATCACCTGAGTTTTTAATCTTAGCCATTCTGACTGGTGTGAGATGGAATCTCAGGGTTGTTTTGATTTGCATTTCCCTGACGACTAAGGATGCCGAGCATTTCTTTAGGTGCTTCTCGTCCATTCGAGTTTCTTCTGTTGAAAATTCTTTGTTAAGCTCTATACCCCATTTTTTAATAGGGTAATTTGGTTGCCTGGAGTCTAATTTCTTGAGTTCTTTGTATATATTGGATATTAGCCCTCTATCAGATGAAGGATTGGTAAAGATCTTTTCCCAATTTGTTGGTTGTCGTTTTGTCCTATTGACAGTGTCCTTTGCCTTACAGAAACTTTGCAATTTTATGAAGTCCCATTTGTCAATTCTCGATCTTAGAGCATATGCCATTGGAGTTCTGTTCAGGAACTTTTCCCCTGTGCCCAAGTATTCGAGGCTTTTCCCCACCTTCTCTTCTATTAGTTTCAGTGTATCTGGTTTTATGTGGAGGTCCTTTATCCACTTAGATTTGAGCTTTGTACAAGGGGATAAGAATGGATCAATTTTCATTCTTCTACATGTTGTCCTCCAGTTGAACCAGCACCATTTGTTGAAAATGCTGTCCTTTTTCCACTGGACAGTTTTAGCTCCTTTGTCAAAGATCAAGTGACCATAGGAGTGTGGGTTCATTTCTGGGTCTTCAATTCTATTCCATTGATCTTCCTGCCTGTCTCTGTACCAATACCAGGTAGTTTTTATCACTATTGCTCTGTAGTACAGCTTGAGGTCAGGGATGGTGATTCCTCCCGAAGTTCTTTTATTGTTGAGAATAGTTTTCGCTATCCTAGGTTTTTTGTTATTCCATATGAATTTGAGAATTTCCTTTTCTAACTCTGTGAAGAATTGAGTTGGGATTTTAATGGGGATTGCATTGAATCTGTAGATTGCTTTTGGCAAGATGGCCATTTTTATTATATTAATCCTGCCAATCCATGAGCATGGGAGATCTTTCCATCTTCTGAGATCTTCTTCAATTTCTTTCTTCAGAGACTTGAAGTTCTTGTCATACAGGTCTTTCACTTGCTTGGTTAGATTCACACCAAGGTATTTTATATTATTTGCAACTATTGTGAAGGGTGTCATTTCCCTAATTTCTTTTTCAGTCTGTTTATCTTTCATGTAGAGGAAGGCTACTGATTTGTTTGAGTTGATTTTATAACCAGCCACTTTGCTGAAGTTGTTTATCAGGTTTAGGAGTTCTCTGGTGGAAGTTTTGGGGTCACTTAAGTATACTATCATATCATCTGCAAATAGCGATATTTTGACTTCTTCCTTTCCTATTTGTATCCCTTTGACTTCTTTTTGTTGTCTAATTGCTCTGGCTAAGACTTCCAGTACTATATTGAATAGGTAGGGGGAGAGTGGGCAGCCTTGTCTAGTCCCTGATCTTAGTGGGATTGCTTCAAGTTTCTCTCCATTTAGCTTGATGTTGGCTACTGGTTTGCTGTAAATTGCTTTTACTATGTTTAGGTAGGGGCCTTGAATTCCTGATCTTTCCAAGACTTTTATCATGAAGGGATGTTGAATTTTGTCAAATGCTTTCTCAGCATCTAGTGAGATAATCATATGGTTTTTTTCTTTAAGTTTGTTTATATAGTGGATTACATTGATGGATTTCCGAATATTGAACCATCCCTGCATTCCTGGGATAAAACCTACTTGATCATGATGGATGATTGTTTTGATGTGGTCTTGGATTCGGTTTGCTAGAATTTTATTGAGTAGTTTTGCATCGATGTTCATAAGGGAGATTGGTCTGAAGTTCTCTTTCTTTCTTGGGTCCTTGTGGGGTTTGGGAATGAGTGTAATTGTAGCTTCATAGAACGAATTGGGTAGTGTTCCTTCTGTCTCTATTTTGTGGAATAGTTTGAAGAGAATTGGTATTAGGTCTTCCTTGAAGGTCTGATAGAATTCAGCACTAAAACCATCTGGTCCTGGGCTTTTTTTAGTGGGGAGACTTTTAATGACTGCTGCTATTTCCTGAGGGGTTATGGGACTATTTAGATGGTTTATCTGCTCCTGGTTTAACTTTGGGACCTGGTATCTGTCTAGGAAATTGTCCATTTCATCCAGGTTTTCCAGTTTTGTTGAGTATAGACCTTTGTAGTAGGATCTGATGATTTTTTTAATTTCTTCCGTTTCTGTTGTTATGTCTCCCTTTTCAGTTCTGATTTTATTAATTTGGATACTCTCTCTGTGCCCTCTGGTTAATCTGGCTAACGGTTTATCTATCTTGTTGATTTTCTCAAAGAACCAACTCCTGGTTTTATTGATATTTTGTATTGTTCTTTCTGTTTCTATTTGGTTGATTTCAGCCCTGAGTTTGATTATTTCCTGCCTTCTACTCCTCCTGGATGTATTTGCTTCTTTTTGTTCTAGAGCTTTTAGTTGTGCAGTCAACTTGTTAGTGTGTGCTCTTTCCAGTTTCTTTTTGTAGGCACTTAGAGCTATGAGCTTTCCTCTTAGCACTGCCTTCATGGAGTCCCACAAGTTTTGGTATGATGTGTCCTCATTTTCATTGAATTCTAAAAAGTCTTTTATTTCTTTCTTTATTTCTTCCTTGACCAAGTCATCATTGAGTAGAGAGTTGTTCAGTTTCCATGTGTACGTGGGTTTTCCATTGTTTTTGTCATTATTAAAGACCAGTCTTAGTCCGTGGTGATCTGATAAGATGCAAGGGATTATTTCAATCTTTTTGTATCTGTAGAGGCTTGTTTTGTGACCAATTATATGGTCTATTTTGGAGAAGGTACCATGAGGTGCTGAGAAAAAGGTATATTCTTTTGTTTTAGGATGAAATGTTCTATAGATGTCTGTTAAGTCCATTTGGTTCATAACTTCTGTTAATTTCAAAGTGTCTCTGTTTAGTTTCTGTTTCCATGATCTGTCCATTGCTGACAATGGGGTGTTGAAATCCCCCACTATTATTGTGTGAGGTGTAATGTGTGTTTTGAGCTTTAGTAAAGTTTCTTTTATGTATGTAGGTGCCCTTGCATTTGGAGCATAGATGTTCAGAATTGAGAGTTCACCTTGGTAGATTTTTCCTTTGATGAGTATGAAGTGTCCTTCCTTATCTTTTTTGATTAATTTTGGATGAAAGTCGATTTTATTTGATATTAGAATGGCTACTCCAGCTTGTTTCTTGGGACCATTGGCTTGAAAAATTGTTTTCCACCCTTTTATTCTGAGGTAGTGTCTGTCTTTGTCACTGAGGTGCGTTTCTTGTATGCAGCAAAATTCTGGGTCTTGTTTGTGTATCCAGTCTGATAGTCTGCGTCTTTTTATTGGGGAATTGAGACCATTGATGTTAAGAGATATTAAGGAAAAATGATTGTTGCTTCCTGTTATTTTTTTTATTAGAGGTAAAGTTATGTTTGTATCTTTTTTGGGGGTTGTTGGAAGATTACTTACTTGCTTTTCCTAGGTTGTAGTTTCCCTCCTTGTGTTGGCATTTTCCATCAATTATCCTTTGAAGTGCTGGGTTTGTGGGAAGATATTGTGCAAATTTGGTTTTGTCATGGAATATCTTGGTTTCACCATCTATAGTGATTGAGAGTTTTGCTGGGTATAGTAATCTGGGCTGGCAATTGTGTTCTCTTAGTGTCTGTATGATGTCAGTCCAGGCTCTTCTGGCTTTTATAGTCTCTGGTGAGAAGTCTGGTGTAATTCTTATAGGTCTGCCTTTATATGTTACTTGACCTTTTTCCCTTACTGCTTTTAGTATTTTTTCTTTGTTTTGTGCATCTGATGTTTTGATTATTATGTGACGGGAAGTATTTCTTTTCTGGTCTAGTCTATTTGGTGTTCTGTAGGCTTCTTGTATGTTTATGGGCATCTTGTTCTTTAGGTTAGGGAAGTTTTCCTCAATAATTTTGTTGAAGATATTTACTGGCCCTTTAAGTTGAGAATCTTCATTCTCATCTATACCTATTATCCTTAGGTTTGGTCTTCTCATTGTGTCCTGAATTTCCTGGATGTTTTGAGTTAGGAGTTTTTTGCTTTTTTCATTTTCTTTGACAACTGTGTCAATATTTTCCACCGTATCTTCTGCATTTGAGATTCTCTCTTCTATCTCTTGTATTCGGTTGGTGATGCTTGCGTCTGTGACTCCTGATCTCTTTCTTAGGTTTTCTATCTCCATGGTTGTCTCCCTTTGAACTTTCTTTATTGTTTCTATTTCTAGTTTCAGGTCCTGAATGTTTTTGTTTAATTCCTTCTTTGTGTTTTCTTCCATTTCTTTAAGGGATTTCTGTGATTCCTCTTTAAGGGCTTCTATCTGTTTACTTGTACTCTCCTGTATTTCTTTAAGGGAGTTACTTAATTCCTTCTTATAATCCTCTATCATCATCATGAGAAGTGATTTTAATTCTGAATCCTGCTTTTCAGGTGTGAAGGGGTGTTCAGGGCTTGCTATATTGGGAGAACTGGGCACTGATGATGCCAAGAAACTTTTGTTTCTGTTGCTTATGTTCTTGCGCTTGCCTTTTGCCATCTGGGTAACTCTAGTGGTACCTGCCCTCTCTGTGTAAGATTGGAATCTGTATTTCCAGTTATCTTGCTTATTGCAGAGCTCCTCGGAGTCCAGAGGTCTCTGTGGTCTTATGCCCCTAATCTCCCGGGTGGAAGAACTCCTGGGACTCAGGCCACCTCTTGGATCTGGTAATCCTTCTGTTCTGAGTGCAGTGGCTCCTCGGCTGCTCTGAGTGCAGTGGGTTCTCGATGACTAAGGATTCAGTTTCAGCTGCTCTGAGTGCAGTGGCTCCTAGATGACTCAGGATTCAGTTTCTCCACAGGACAGGAGCAGACCAACTCTGTGTCAGCTGCTCTGAGTGCAGTGGCTCCAGCTGCTCTGAGTGCAGTGGGTCCCTGATGACTCAGAATTCAGTTTCAGCTGCTCTGAGTGTAGTGACTTCTCGATGACTCAGGATTCAGTTTCTCCACAGGACAGGAGCAGACCTACTCTGTGTCTGCTCCAGTCCCAGGGACCAGGCAGGGGCCGAAGGGAAGTGGAATTCCGGAGGGGCAGGGTTTGGGTAGCTGCTGTTCCCTAGATGTCCCTGGCTCCCAGATGTATTTCTGGGGCCTAGGGAGTGAGATGGAGTTCTTACCAGCTGCTCTGAGTGCAGTGGCTCCTGGATGACTCAGGATTCAGTTTCTCCACAGGACAGGAGCAGACCGACTCTGTGTCTGCTCCAGTCCCAGGGACCAGGCAGGGGCCGAAGGGCCTTAGCATGCTTTTTAAATGAGAAATAGTCACACATGTGTTGTACAACTGAGAAGATACTCTTACGTGGAAACATATTAAAATTTCCTTGTACAGTCATTTCTAATCAATTCCATTTTTATTTAATAAAAACATTTTACCTATATTAAACATAGAAAGTAACAGTGCCATGAAATTTTTCTCTATATTTAACATAGGAATTACAATGCTATGAGCTACAAATAATTATGAGTTCCAATTCATCTGAGGTCTTATACATAGTCGTTTTTTTAACTGATATGTAAGAAGTCTTCCAAAACTCTGCTTCTTAAACCTAGCACTTTGGTTCCCTTTCTGAAAGTGCTCTGAGGACACGAAGGGATATTTGTCATGGAGATTGATGTGTTACATTCAGGGACTGTGACTTCCACATGTCAGTCTAGGATATTTATATTGTCTCAACTAATACAATAATTACTCTAATTACTCCAAATTCTTTTCACAGGTTATTAAAATTTAACAGTATAAGATACTGAAAACTTAATTGTTCTACATTCCAGTGTATACAAAAGTAGCATCAACAGAGATTGAGGTTTGATCTAAGAGAGAACCTGGGTTTTATTTCCTGCCCCTACATGTTAACTCACAGCTATCTGTAACTCCAGTTCCATCGGATATTCTACTCGCCTGGACTCCCTTCGCACTGAATACAGATGGTGTTCAGACAAATATGCAGTCAAAATACACATATACATAAAAAATACAGTAACATTTTCCAAAGCATTAGAAAGCACACTCCTCTTTCAATCATAATAGAGGAGTTTTCTTCAATAATTTGGACTTATAAAACAAAGAAAAGTGAAATAATAAAATAAAATTTCTCCTGGATATTTAACAATGTGACTTCTGACATTAAATGCCTATATCCCTACTTTAGTCAGAGACTAGTTTTAGCTGTCATGAAAACCGGATGAAGACCTTACAGAGTTCCAGATAAAGTTTATCACTTTAAAATGGAATAATCAATGAAGAAATAAAAAAGGCAGGAACAACCTACTTTTCAAATGATTATAAATATATAGACAGTATATATTTTAGTTTTCTGTAGACTATAGTTTTTGCTACAAATTTTCAGTAACACTACCGATGATAGCACAAAAAGCAATGCTAAGTAAATAATCATGACTGTTTAGAATTAAAATATTATTACAAAAAAATATCTCACCACAAAACAAGACATTGATATCTATGGAAGTCATTTGCCAACTCTTGCACTATAGTCAGATAAATTCTGCTTCATCCAGATAATACAGCTCATCATTTATTCAACTTGGAATCTTATATTGAATATGAGGCTGTGGACTCTAGATGAGTGTTCAACAGTAATGTTAATATTAATTGATGATCTAAATTATAATAGTGAAAATACAGTTTAAGTTTCATTTATTGGACAGGAAGGCAGAAGAGAAAACCTGATTCAGCACAAATGACCTGGGAACCCTGTCATTTTTACTTGATGTTTACTTTAAACATTCTCACCAGCTTACCTTGTTCTTACTAAAACAAGAGGATTTCATCATTTGGTTTTCTTTCAGCACTTCTGTCAAAGTGGGCAGAAGGGATGAACAATGCAATAGTGATGGGGGGATGAAAGGAATGCAGTTGCAAAAAAAATGTCTTTCCTCTTTAAAGTACCTGACATTTGATGTTACAGCAAACAAAGCTGACTTTGCATCTGTTAAATGAAATTCCAGGTTCAAGGAGAAATACTTGATGGATTGCAAATAGCACTGCTAGTGTCTTCATTGGATTATTAGGGAGTAAATTTTTTAGTTACCTGTTGTACATGTACAGATGTATTTGTATATGTATGTGTTACCTCATGGAGAAGCATGGTTTTTTATCAAACCCACCAGAGTAACTGAACTTATCGAGATATTTTACTTCTTGTGAGAAGAGCACAGTGTTAGGGTTGAAATATGACCCAAAGTCTGGCTTCTCTTTGACTTTCCCACAGACCAGGAAATCCTGAGAAAGCCCAGGGCTCTAAAGTCATTCCTCTCTAGTGTCCATCTGCCTTTCTTACTCAACAGAATCTGTTATCTGTCATGTCTTCTGTGAACTGTGCAATTCCAACTGTGGCTATTCTGTTCTGCTTTTCATGCTTCCATAATCAATTGCTCTACAAGCATTTGAGCTGAAGAACCATGCAAACTCAGCTTATGTCCACCTGGTGCTCCCGACCACCTGCCAAAGCATAGATAAGCACTGTAAGCACTGTTACATTGCCAGCTGGGGATGGAAGCAAAGAGGCATAAAACTTGTAATTCCAGTAGAGTCAAGATACTTTGGGCAGTTAAACGTTTCACTTTACACTGGCTATACTGGCACACACAAACAACATCTGTGATAGCTAGCTCTCTGTTGAGCCAATAATGAAGGGAAAGTGGATTTTGGATGTGAAAAATGAAATACTGGGAAACATAGTAGTTTTGCCTTAGAGGTGCAAAAGCAATCTAGGTTTTTGTCATTGACTTATTGGGTGGTCTTTTGCATGTTCTTTGTCTTCTCTGAACCTTAGAATAAATCAGTAAGTTGTTTCTCCAGTTCTAATAGTCTCTGATATTACAATATCTCACTAATGTCTAACTGAGATTATGACATAATTTTATTTATCTTATAAAAGTTATTCTGAAATATGCAACCTAAGTGATTTAAACTAATGTTTCTGGATCCTGCTGACCTCTATGCTATTTCAGTCAGAGAGACAATGCTTGATTCTAGGCCTTTAAGCTTCTGAACCTATCTTCATGGCCACACATACTTTGCAAAGAATTTTCTATGTAGTCATACCTTAAGCTTTATTGTGCACCTGGAATTAGAATTATTCTCTCTCTCTTTTTATTCTTTAATCTTTTTTTACAACCCAGTCATTATCCCCTTCCCAGTCTGCCCTCTGACTGTTCTTCATCCCATACCTCCTCTCCCAACCCCTATCTCCAAGAGGATGCCCCCCCAACCCCCAACCCCACCCCACCAGACCTCTCCACTCCCTGGGGCCTCAAGTCTCTTGAGGGATAAGTGAGTCTCACTGGGGCCAGACCAGGCAGTAAATAACATTATTTATTCAGCCTAAGAAGCGTTATAATAAATGCTTTCTGAGGCCTTTACTCATATATTTCCTGTCTTTCCTGTACTCTAACATTGTCTAGTTGAATATTTTAACACCCTGGATTCCTTTTCAAACTTTTGGCTTATGTTTCCCTTGCTAAGATATTATTCTCTACTGCTTTTTGAATTACTTGGAACTTTTCTTGCCTTTATTCTCATCATCTCCTCTGTCTTAGATTGCCATCTTGATTCTCTTCATCCTTATCAAATGTACATTAATTGGTCTACTCTCAGGGACAATATTGGAGTAAAGAATTCACAACTTTTTTCCCATAAATCCAATGGAAACAAACCTAAGATCTCTTAAAATTAACAAACAATTGCAATTAACATCAGTAACTTTTTGTTGATTTTATATAAATTTTCATACAGTTTATTTTGATCATGCTTTCTCCTCCCTCATCTCCTCACAGACCCTTTCAATCTCCTCACACATCCAACTGCTAATAAAAATATTCTTTACATTTTGACTTGACCTGATTCTACTGCTGCATGACCTTCACGGATACATTTCTTGAAAGTTGTAATTGTTTAACATTGAACTGGCATTAGGTTGAGATAACACTTGAATGAAAAAGAAAACTAACAATATAAAATAAGAGCAAGTAAAGTTCTAATGAGTGAAAATATCCAAAGAGTCCTTTAAAAATACTAGACAGAAATCTAAGAATTTATACTTCCATGCGCATATGCTGTAGAGCTGTGCACATGCCTAAGCATGTGTGTATACCCAATAAAGGATCTATGCTCTAATATTAAGGCCATGCAAAAGCAGAGTGTAAAAAAATTAGGATCACAACCTATCTAAGAAGTTTAATGAACTCTACTTAGGGTAAATTCAGAGATATCTAAACTGATAAATGTCATAATAAACTTACAAGTGATAAAGATATGGAAAGAGACTTGGAAACATCAATAAGAGTTGGTTGATCATATGCAATATTTTTAATAAAATTGCTAGATGATTTTTTATGAGAATCCAGAGAGCCAAAAGCTAAATGGTTGGAAAATACTATTGCAAAAGTTCTAAAAGTAGAGACGAATAGCTATTATTAATATTTGATAAAATTCATGTCAGGACAAAACATAACTACAAATAACAGGTACAGTTTATAGTGGTAAGAGATGAAATCTATTGAAAAGGTATAAAATTATGAAAGATAAATATGCTTAACAACGCAATTATACATAAACCAATAAATTAAAGACACATGCACATGTGTATGTATGCACACATGTACTTTTATTTGATGTTTTTTGCTTCTTTTTGGGTGATGTTTTATATTGGTTTGGGAGGTTGTTATTGTATTGTATTTTTTTGAGAAATAACTTAAAATTGGGTGAGTATGGAGGTGGGGAGGATCTGGGAGAGGAAAATATGATCAAAATATATTTTAATTTTAAATAATTTTAAATAAATTTGAAAAATCAAGCTTCAAAAAACAAAGATTCTGTACTTCATCCGGTCACATAGCTACAGCCTTGAGCTTGAAATCTTATTCAGAAGTCAGTATAATGTGATTTATTAATTCTTGTCATTTTCTTTTGGCCTAGAAAGTCCATAGGAATATGGATCAGTTCATATGCCTTTGTTTACCTTTTTTTGACATAACTTAGCATCTTGAAAGTACTAATAATTATTTGTAGATTAGGACTAAAAACTAAGGGCCTCAACAGATGATTCAGGGAGCAAAGGTGCTTGCCATTAAGCCTAATGACCTGAGTTTTCGCCAAAGTCAGCACTTCTACAACTTGTCTTCTGATTCCCATATGCATACCATCATATGTGAGAGTGAACACTTGCATAAACTCTTAAGTGCATGCATATATACACAGTAAATGAGTGTATTAAAATTTTAAAATAATTAAATAGTCAATATTTCAGGGTTTAAAAAGAAAATCACAAATACATAGAAAATAAAGAATCTATTACTGAATAGCCAATGTGAAAACGAACAGTACAAGGGAAATATAAAAATTACTTGAAATGAATAATAGGAAAGCATAAAATATCCTTGAGTTGAGAATTTTAAGTATAAGGCATTTTAAAAGTGTCTTAGTTAGAGGTTTGTTGCTGTAAAGAGATACCATGATCAAGGAAATTCTTAAAAAGGGAAACATTTAATTGAGGTTAGCTTACACTTTCAGACGTTTAGTTGATTTTCATCACGGAGAGGCATGTAGTCAGACATGGTGCTCAAATAGCCAAGAGTTTTACATCTTGATCCTCAGGCAGCAGAAGATTGCATGGCAGATTTGGTGTAACTTAAGCATAGGAGACCTCAAAAGCCCACCACAACAGTGACACACATCCTCCAACAAAGCCAAACCTGTTTGTGCCACTTACCATGGGCCAAGCATTCAAACACATGAGTCTATGGGGGCCATACCTGTTCAACCTACCACAAAAAGAATAAAAGATTGAAATGCTAACATTAATCCTCAAGAAATTAGAAAAAGAATAAAATTAATCAACTAGAAGAACAAGAAAAAATGCAGAGGACTGTTACAATTGTAGAGAAATTGTAGAATTTTAATTCAGCAACATGGCTGCTCTGGCAAGGGATCAAATCCAAAAACCTTCTAGGTCTGGGTGATCTGGTTGGAATACAGGTATGCCTTTAATCCCAGGAGAACAAGGCAAGCAGATATCTCAGTTCAAGGGCAGCCTGGTACAGAGTAAGTTTCAGGAAAAGAAAAGCTTAGGTCCAGGCACAGTGGTATATGCCTTTAATTCCTGTACTGATGAGACAGAGGCACGCAGATCTGAGTTCTAACCAGTCAGTTCTGTTCAGTCAGTTGAGTTCAGTGTAGTGGGGTAGAGGTAGTCAGCAGGGAGTCAGTGCAGTGAGTACAGAGTAGTAGAGTTTGTGAGTGTAGTTCAGTTCTGTGCGGGGCAGCAGAGGTAGTTAAAGCCCGAGAATAAGAAGGAACCAGGAAATTAGAACAAACTGCCAGGATTAGTTTGAGGACAACCAAAGCAATTCCGTGAGAAGGTGAGAGAAGCCCATTTGAATCAGTCAACTTGAAGAGGAGTTTCAAGCCAGAATAGCTGAGTTGAACCAGCCAGTTAGAATTCAGAAAGAGATAGACAGGGTGAGCTTAGTCAGCAATGAGCGTCCAAGACAACAGTTAGATCAGGTGACTAAAAGTTATTTTTCAAGTAATAATGATACATATTGGACATAAACCATTTAAAACAGGAATTAAAAAATAAAATACTTTTTGGTTGTGAGCCTAGCCTTTAATGGCTGAGCCAGAAAGGGGATAACATGTGAAATGTAAATAAATAAAACATCCAATAAAAATAAAATACTAATCATACAGTTAGTATATGCCCTAGCAATTTTACGTTTAGGCATCTACCAAAAAATGTTGAAATTACATGATCACAACACTTATAGTGTTTATTCCAGAATAATCTATAAAAGACAAAAAAGTATAAACAGTTCTTTGTTTCAGTTTATTTTATATTATTGTTATCATAAAAGAGGTAGATTTTTTGGTTTCTTATTAACTTAGGCTTTGATTTTTGTATAAGATATAACTGTTTTTGTATGTTGATTTTATGAACATAATTTTGCTCAATATATTTATTATTTCTAATATATTTTTGGGAACTCAAGTAATCTTACATATAGGACTAAGTTATTGGCAGATAGAAGTAATCTTGTTTCTTCCTTTCTTTGATGCTTTTTTCTGTAGTAGTTTCTCTTGCTAGTCTTATTTATAATCAGAGATAAAAGTGAGCATCCCGCCTTGTAATGGATGTGAATGGAAATAGAAATGGTATTACTATTACCAAAAAAGTTAAAACATGAGTACTATGTTTATGGAGAATGAAGAACAAGTGTATGCTGTTGATGTAAAGATACATTGGAATATGTCTTGTGAAAAAATAATACAAAGTTTTATAAAGACATTAAAAAAAGGTTGCAGACTTATATCTTGTTTATATATATATATATATATATATATATATATATATGTATGTATGTATGTATATGTATATATATATTCAATAAAATCATTATCTCATGGTTCATGTGGCCCCACATCCTTCTGAGGGATTACTGGGAGTTAGTGGTGGCTTGGGGAAGGGATGTCTTTTCTTTTTTAGTAGTGTAACCACTGATAAGTTGCCTATGTTGTAGTAAATAATCTCCACACCCTGCTCATGAAAGCAGCCAGCCAAAATTAAATTAAATTAAATTAAATTAAATTAAATTCCCTCTCCTTCTTCCCCTCCCACTTCTCTCCCCTCACACGTATACTTTAGGAAAGTGTGTTGGGGGACTTGGTAAGAAGAATGGTTTCAGCAGCATAGGAAAAGTAAATGAGACAGAGCAATGGGAGATGGTTTTTAAATGACTAAAGATCATTATAAACACATATGAAACTAGATAAAACAAAATTAAAATATATCAAAAATATCTGTAGACTTGTGATCATTGTAGTTGAATTCACCATAATAATGACATTGAAACAACATAACACTCATAAGTGGATAAACTGATAAAGAAACTGGTACATATACATAGTAAAATCTTATTTAGCCCGTAAAAAGAGACAGTAATCTCATTTGCCACAGCATGGACGAGCTTGGAAGACAACATGCTTAGTGAACTAAGTGAAAGACAAAAATTTTATCATAATCTAACTTATATAGGAAACATAAAATTTACATGTACAGAGATTTAGAAAAAAAATGATACTGAGGCAAGAAGAAACTGGGGTGATAACTGAACAGAAGATAAATATAATAGGTCTATAGGGATAAAAGGCTTAGCGATGTTGTACTGTCTCCACTGGAAGTGCATGGCATTTAACCTTCTCTGAAGTCTGAAATACTCTTTAGTAGCAAATATCCTTTGTGTTTGTGGAGAATACTTCTGTCTTCAGAAATGTTACTTAAATGTCTTATTCTTGGCTATGAATTATTTGTTTTATTTAATGTCAAGAAACTTCTATGAGTAATAATTGCATAATTGCAGTGACTTCTAGCAGAGTATATTGTGGCCATAACACAGCAACATATAAAACTCCTAATCTTAGTCACTGTTCTATTGCTGCAAAGAGAAACCATAACCAAGGCAACAATGCTGGCTTTCCCAACTTGGCTTGTTCAGCTTGCTTTCAGGTTCCAGCCCAGGGATGGTACCACCCACAGGGGGCTTGGCCCTTTCCCATCAATCACTAATTAAGAAAATGCCCTGCAGCTTGGTCTTATTGAAGCGATTTCTCAATCGAGGCTCCCTCCTTTGAGATAATGCTAGCTTGTGAGAAGTTGATATAAAACTAGCCAGCACACTACTTTTTGACCCAGAACTTTCTGTAGGATTGTGGGGTGCAGTGGGAGATATTCAAATCTCCAACCCAATCAGGACCTTTCAATGAAAACATGACTCAGTAATTATGAATATAATCTGTAAGCCTAGATTGGGCAGATACCCCTCCACTACTCTGTTCCCCAGCTATGAGGCCCTTATAACTTGAGGGTTTTCCAGATCCTGAATCTGTTCTTCTACCTCCTGCTTCCCAGTCATCCTCCTCCATTGTCTTCTCTCTCTTCACTTTCTCCCTAGTAGTCCTTTCTCTCTTCTCTCCCCAGTCATCATCATCTCCATCGTCTTCCTCCTCCATTGTCTTCCTCCCGTCCTCATCCAGTTGTCATTCCCCTCTCTCTTCTCTCCTCAGCCTTTATATCTCCACCTCCCCTTCCTCTGCCCAATCACTGCTCCAGCCTTTATTTTACAAATTAAGATGGGCAGAAGGTTCAATAGAAATCACCTGTGTAATGACTCACACCTCCTCTGCAGCCCTTCCCAGGAAAGGGGAATTAGTGTCAAAATACAAGGCCAGGGCTATCCACAACAGTGGGGTATAGCTATTGGCCTCCTCTTCTGTCAGTGTGCAAAGAGATGTCAACCCTGAAACACATAAACAAGTAAAGTTAAACAGACTGAGCAGATTATGTTTAGGAATACACACACACACCCACCCACACACACACACACACACATGCTCACACACATATGTACACATACATATATGCAGGTAACAGTAGTTAATGAATAAAGAAGCCATGTATTTGAAGATGAGTAAGAAGGGATATGTAGGAGGGCTAGGAGGGACAATCATGAAAAACAAATTGCATAAGTATGATCTAAAAAAAAAAGAAATAATAGAAAGTGTTATATAGTCCTAGAGTTTTGACTACAACATTTTATGTATGGCTCTGTGATTAATCATGGGGGTAGTGGGTGGAATTGCTCAGTGACTTTGACCAACTCAAGATCCCTTTTAATGAAGAGTGCAACAGGAGAATCTAACTGATCCACTGAAAGCATCAGTATTTTGAGAACTTAGTAAGTTTAAAACAATTGGTGAAGAAATTTCAGTAATACAGACAACTCATTCACTCTGATATAGTTGAGAAATAAATGATGTGGGTTTTGCTTTAAAGTTCACATCACCCCATGAAAGGAACATACACTTACTTGCTATCTTCCATAACTTTGTAATCAACTATAAACATTTATTGTTACCCTTTATTTCTGATGACACTTTACAGGCAACTATGTTCCCTGGAAACTGGTATATTGAAATTTTTTGAAATGTTTATATCTCATACTCATCAATTTAGAAAAAAAATCCAAAATAGAGAATAAAAGTTATTTGGCTTCCCTAGATAGTAATAAAGATGATGATCATGATTACGATGATGAAAGAGATAACAGTGGTGGTAGCATTTAATATTTAAAAACTTACTACCCTGCTTTGGGCCAAGTATATCATAATTCATTTAATTTCCACATGGCCACATAAGATGTATAACCTATTGTTATAATAATTTTAAAAAGAAAAAGATTGATAAAAAGGAAGTTAAGTAAAATTTCCAGTACACTAGTTATTTGTACAAATAACCACTAGTGATCAGAGCTATAATTAAGATCCTAGGTAGTCTGCATCTCATGGGCTGAAGTACCATCTTAGTTAGTGCTAACATTTAGTTAAATCAGAACCCAAGAAAAACTTCTTAACTACATGGCTAATATTTTTCCTCTCCTGTTTTTTTGACCAAACCATAAGTTTCCTTGTACTATCAAAGAAATGTGGTGACTACTTTCAAGGGTTTATGTGCAAAGACATGGTGTTTTTCTAGAGATAAGTGTGTTGATGCAGGCTGCAGCCAGCAAAATCTGCTTAGCACACAGAGTCCTCAGAACCACAAAACTTCTTTAAGGGAAAAACAGTAAATGAAGCAGATGGGTCTGCTGGGGAGAATTTAAAGGCGACTTTTAGTCAGAATGACCACCTGACATACACAAAAAGTTGTCATTTGTTATTGCAGGAGGAAGCCTGAGTTAGAACACCTCTTTTGCGAGTTGGTTTCTGTATGTCTCATCTGAAGATCACTTAAGCGGCTGTTTCCAAAGACACCCACACTTCAGTTTCCCAGCTAAACCACATTCAAACAAGAATGCAGGTCTCGATTGCAGCAGCTGTGAGGTGTTGTGCCATGTGTCTAACAGGGATGGCTTATCTGCCTTCTATGTATGCAGCAGGGTTTAGGTTTGTATTTTTTTTTTAATGTAATGAGACATTACCTGAAAGAGACTCTAGGAGTTACAAATCTAAAAAAAAAAAAAAAGAATAGAAAAACCACACAAGCTCTCTCTCTCTCTCTCTCACACACACACACACACACACACACACACACACACACACACACACAGTGATCCGCATGAAGCAAGGCAAAAAACGGAAAAAGAAAGAAGAAAGGAGGAACAACTGTTTTATGTCTTGTGCTGTTGGGTGGGGGTGGTGTTTGACTGTTCCACAAGTGAAAAATGAAAGCGTATGCTTTTATGCTTTGGCTGAAGTAGAGCTTTGGGTCCCTGGGGACCCACAGGGGAAGGTGGTAGATATTGTGTGGGAGTCTGTGAATACACAAAAAGAAACTTAAAAAAATTAATGAAAATTTAAGCCAGGAGACTGTATTCAACTTTGATCTTATAATCAGAAACAATCAACTTTAATTTCTAATCAAGAATGCTCTAAAATTTGTGAAAATGTTAGTGCCTATGTTTCCATATATATAGAAAACTGGTAACAATCATTTCAAAGGATCCTATAGTAAAAATTCTCTCTGTGTCTCTGTCTCTCTGTGTCTCTCTCTATCTCTCGCTCTGTCTCTCTCTCTGTCTCTCTCTGTCTATGGCTCTCTGTCTCTGTCTCTGTGTCTCTGTCTCTGTCTCTGTCTCTCTCTCTCTCTCTCTCTCTCTCTCTCTCTCCTCTTCCCATCTACCTCCTTTTTCACTCTCTAAAGCATTTGTGCATACCCAGAATAGAAAGCATAATGGGTTATGCACACTTCACTGAATTAAACAAATGCACAAGTGTGGAAAGATTACTTTAAGTTTAATGTAACCAAACCAAACGTATCACAGACTCAGGTAAAACCTGACTTTATGATGAAAAATTCTGTGCCTGAAAGACATACAATCATTGTCAAACCTATAAGATGGGAGTCTATCATTACATTTTACAGATAAAGAAATGGAGGCATAATGAATCGGGTGACTTGCCCGAAGTCACAACTGGAAAACTTTGAAATGGTTTTTGACCCTAGACAATCTAGTACCAAGGTTGGGGCTTTTAGCTTCTAAAATTAATAGTGAGTTCAGGAGGAAAAAGTGAGTGCTAATCTCTCTTGAGTTTTTTTCTCTACTAAATCTGGTGGGTTTTGTTTGTTTGTTTATTTTCCAGATACTGTCCTTTGTCTGTGGGTAGGTAAGTTGGATTTTACATAGTGGAGATATTTTATATTTAAGTTAGTGTAGATAGGTGGCTTTAAAAGTAATCATTGTTTACAGACATAATGAAATCTTTATAATACACTCAGCAGAGACTTTGTCTCTGGCTTTAGCCATTAACTGTTAAAACAATGCATGGTCTACATCATATATTAGAATGTACTTCTTCAAAATGAGAAAAATGATGTTCAGAATACTTTTTGAATAGTACTACTGCAACCATGTTTTCATGATTTGTTTCTCCTTAGTTATTATTTCCTGCCTTGGGGAAAGAAACAATTCTGTCTCCTACAAATGGCTAAAACCAAGATTTGACTGCTAGTATACAGTTTGCAGTTGACAGAATAAAGTTTTTTTTTTTACTTTTATAATCTTACACTTGAGTATTGTATTGACATCATTTCCATCTTTTCACTTTTCCTTTCCAACTTCTTTAACTTCTTTTTTGTTCCTTAGTCTGTTATGCCCAAGGAATTCTTCAGCTAGTGGAACCTCTACAAATTGCCATGACCCTTCTTAAAAGTAACTCTGGACAAGGAAAATGTTATAACTTTTCATAGATTTCTTCTTCAAAAATTACACTCAACAAAATTGGAAATGTGTGAACTGAGCATGTTTAAATTTTCATTTCAATACTTACCAAGGGAATACAGTAAAGTTACGGATGAAATAAAAACCTAGAGAGAGGCAATTCCTTCTGCTAGATACTTTTTTTTTTCTATTACAGCTGTAATGTACAAAGTAGTTTAAGTAGTTTAAGTGCCATTGTTTAAGGGTTAGCTTCATTTTTTTACTATAATCATTATAAACCATTATCTTATGTGTGATATTAGATCACGAAAATATATATAACTTAGGCATTTCTTATTTTCAAAATCTATTTTAGTCTATTAATGACATTTGATTTGAAGCCCAAAGGAAGTGAGAAACAGAACTATCTTTAAAGTTGTATGATTAAAATGTCAATTCAACATTAAGAAGTTGATCCAGTGCTTCAGTTGAATATGTAAGAGAGGAGGGCCCTGCTGGGCATAGGTTGAAGAAGAGAACCTTGACCTCATGAAGGCTGGATGCCCCAGGGGGTGGGAATTTTGAGGGTGGAGAGGTGGGAGTGGGGGGGGTAGATAGAGGTTACATCCACAGAGAAGAAGAAGGAGGGGTGAGGGGATTGGGGGTTCCTGGGTGGGTGGGGGATGGGGTAAGGGGACAACATAGGAAATGTAAATAAAACATCCAATAAAAAAAAAGAAGTTGATAATGGTCATATCCAAGATAATGAAGGTAGGTCATAGCTTTAGTGTAGAGGTCAAAGGAACACCTCTTGTTCTAAGGCAAAGTCCTCTACCACATCTTATGGGAATTGTTCTGAGGCTTGTAAAAATATTCAGCTCTTATATCTTTGGTTGGTAGCTTAGTCTCTAATGGCTGAGCCATCTCTTCAGCCCAAGAGGGTGGGGTGGGGCTTTCCCTTCTCCCAGGTGAGAGGAGAGAGTAATGGTTTGGGAAGGAATTTGTAAGGGAGGAACTGGGAGAAGAGGAAGGGGGATGCAGTTGGGATTTAATTTGAATTAAAATATAAATTATGGTAAGAAAAAAATGTTAAGCTCTTAATGAGTTATGATCTGGGTTGAACATATTTAAGAACATGACAATCACTGGGGAGTTGTGGTATTTAGATATGTGGAAGAGTTATTGCAAATACTAAAATTGAGACCCAATTGCTTACAGTTGTTTAAAAGTTTAAAAATAACGAAATACTGAGCCCCTTGAGTATCAGATGAATTTCAACAAGCAGGTCCTGATAACTTGTATTACTAGTGATGTGAAACATACACTTTTGTTTATTTTTGTTTGCTTGCTTATTTTGAAATAGAGTGTTATTCTATAGCCTAGGCAGGCCTATTACTTGTCCTCTAGCCCAGGCTGGCCTTGAACTTGCTGCAATCCTTCTGCTTGAACTGAAATTACATGTGTGAACCATCATATTTATCTCCATATGTACAGTATTAATAAAAAATAGCCATGAAATCCCCAAAGGCTCAACTTAAAAATCTCAAGCTAAACTGAAGTCTAATGCTTTACATTCTCATATGCTACCCATTGCCATGGATGAAATATGACCCCATCAACTGCCTAGGCCACTCCAGGTTGAGGAATTCCATGTCTTCATATTTCAGTTGCACTTAGAAGAGGAATGGGAACTGGCAGACATTGAAAGACTAGGATTCAACTCGGGGATTAAGACTGAAAGAGAAGTCAGAGAGATGCAGCAAAGGGAAAGGGGAAGCTGTGACATGGGAGGGGAACTTGATAACTTGCCAACCGTGTTAGTCAGACTTTCCCTGGGTCTTTACACAAATGGGTTACTATTTTTAAGATCCACATCACTACACACTGCACAGAGAGGCTGGTATGAAAATACTGTAGAAGATAATAAATAAGATGTATGCACTGTACATGTGTAGCTCTACAAAGGAGTGGATTCACAAAGTAACTTAAAGTGTTAGGTTCCAGTTGGAAACCAGTGTGTCTATGGGCCCTTCATCAGCCACATTAGCCCTTATCCAGTTCTTTCCATGAAACTAAAACATAGACAAACAGAGGTTCTTTAAGAAGTGATAGAAACAGTTACAACATGAGAGAGGTTTTAAAAATGTATACCATAAGCTCTATGAAAATATTTTACCCAGTATTAGGCAACAGTGGGTGGCACTACACACTCTTAGTGAAAAATGAGAGGAGAGGAAAGGAAAGGGGAAAAGGGAGGGGAGTGGAGGGAAGAGGAGGAAAGGGGAAGAGAGGAGAGGAATATTAGTATACATAATTAGCCTAACTTGCCAATGAGCTCATTTCTTCTTTCCTTCTAGGCTACAACTAATGCAAACACACACAAACATACCTTCAGGGTTCATTTAATCAGACAAATGTGAACTACATTGACTACACTGTTATTGAGTTATTCTGTTTTTATTTTAAGAAGTATTTCTACATCATAAAATATGTTTTAAAGACCTGTTTTCATAGACGTTGCCATTATGTGTTTTTCACTTTTTCCGTTTAGCCCAGACTTCTACAAATGACCTTTCTGTATTGCACCCACATCTTTATCTCCCACTCTTTCCTAAAACCTGCTTTTCCCATTGTCTAAAGAAAATACTCTGTTGAGGGTCTCCAGAGACTTCTAAATTAATATGTAAAGTGATATTTAAATACTTATCATACTAGATCTCTTTAAAGTGCTTTGTCTTGTTGATTACCATTTTGGAAACTTTTTGACTAAACAGCCATCTTGATTGTCTTCCAGAGTCTATACCTATTTCCTTTGTTCCCCTTACTGCACATCTCAACTCTCTACTACCTATACATTAATGATTCCCAAATCCATACCTATAGCCCTGTCGTCTTAGTATTTTTCTCATAATGATATTCTGAAATCTGTTCTGATCAGGGACAAAGGGTTAACTGAAAATATGCTGTTGTTAGCATTTCCATCTTTTTCAATGTGGAGGCAATTTATGTCATATTTCATATGATTACAAGTGAAATTTTGAGTTTTAGTAACAAGAAAAAAAGAAAAATACATCCATTATTGTGTTGATGCATCTTCTCATCACAGGCAAACAAATTTTTGGTGTGGTCATAAAACCCCCAGGTGACCTCCTTCCACAACTATATACCACGAATTAGAACAACTTCTTATAGGGTTGCTCATCTCTCAAGGTAGCTTGTAAGTATGAGGTTTTTTTTAGCATATTATTAAAGGGATACATGAATATTGATAGTTGAGGTCAGGACCTTATTATACCCTTCACCACATGTTCTAAAACTCTACTGCACTGCTACTTACAGTGACAGTGACACCCTAGCTCATGCCTAACCTATAATCCTACAAGAGGACAAAAGGTCTTGGTTCTACAATTACATTACCTTCTCTGTTACGACTATAAAACATAGAGATGTCTTTTCTGTTAGTTCTCAACTCAACTTTTTATCTATGATAGAGATAAGAATGTCTGCATTACTGCATTATGTTGGCTTGTCATTAGGAAATTGTAGATGACATTCAAGTACAAGGGATGTTCATTAATAACCATTGTCCAAAGTGATATAAAAATATATGTTGGTATGTGTTGAAAATCATTGGTTCCTAGACATCTTAAAGTGTTAAAGGATTCCATTTACCCCCCCCCAAAAAAAAACCAGAAGAGACAGAAGATATGAATGAACTTTAATGTGCCTTTTAAATAACTCATTTCATTTTCCTGGTTTTCTGAAGAACATTGAAACTATCTTTCCATTCTAGCTACCACTGATCTTTTGTCTGGGGTTAGGGTTTGTTATGTTTGTTGTATTCTGAGTTGAAATGTTAAAGGAGTCTTTTTTAACATTCTAGATATGGATGTCCTGTGAAGTAAGGAAGCTGTATCTTAGCTTATAAAAGAAGTTTGAACAAAATCTACACTGGTATTTGATGCCTGCTTTTGTTATCATTTATAGATGACACTTTAATGAATACTCAAAATGAAATGAGTATGGTTGGCTTGTCTGTCTTGCTGTTTTGAACCTTTTGAAAAAGTGTATATGTTTATCAACATGCGGCAACATTTTCTGAGAAATGCAATACAGTTATGTGGTAAGATGGTCTTTCATCTGAAAGGCAAGAGCTCATGCCTTGAGAACAAATACGCACTCAGAAGATTAAGTAAATGTCATGGAGGGATGGCAAGAGACTAGATATCTGGAGAAAAATGATTTTATAATTTAGTCTTTTGTTTAGTAACCATTGATGAAATCACAAAGTTTAAGAGGTAATGACCACCTTGAAGTTATCTGGCTCTTTGATTTTTCAAATGCTTTTACTTCGTGGATACTTTTTCAATATCTACTTGTCCTTGATTAATGATATGCCTATCTTTTTGGTATACTAAAATTAAATTTTGTTTAAAATATTTACTTCTTTGAAAAGAAAATATTTTATTTCCATATGTTTAAAATATTATTAATTAATGGCACAAATGTTTTTATAAAAGTTATCAATTAAGTATACTATATGTAATACATTAATTACTAAACAAGATTTTGGCCTAATTGTTTCCTATAATAATATTATAATCATGTTTTGAGATATGGTTTCTCAATTTCCTTTGTACACCTGAAACATATAGAGAAATTTTTTTTCTATTCTAAAGGGTCTAGCTTCTGGTTGATGTCACATAGCAAGTCTACAATGAAACTGAAATGTATTTGTTAACAGGAAAGTTTACTACCTGAGAAAAGTCAATATTTCTTTATACACCCCAGGAGACAAACCACACATCCAGTGGCCATTTTAAAGATGTATTTCTTGAAATTTAGTAGATTATCACATACCTATCACTTTACTGGCAAATTTAGATCTGTGACATAGTTATGAAATGTTTTAATATAATAGTGAAAAGCTTAAAGATCAGAATTAAAAAGTGAGATAAGTAATCAATATAGTTTGGATAGAAAAATGATATTAATGCCCACAAATGCAAGCTTTCAGTCCTTATAGACAGAAGGAAAACCTAGACGTTGCTCATATCCCTAACAACTGCATAAATCTGAGGAGTCCATGAAAGAAATAGCACTAGTGCTCACTAAGACAGTAGCATGGTGCTTAACTGTAGACTTTGTGACCTGAGAGGAGTGCAGAGTATGGAAAAAAATCTAGTTAATGCCAGAGACAAGTCTAAATCAATTATTTTTAAGACACATTTTTTTAGACTTAGGAAGTAGTTCAATCCTTATTATTTTTTTAACCTCTGGACATAGGAAGTAAAAAGAGGCACTAAGCTTAATGATTTCAAATGAAGCATAACTCTAATTTAGCATCAAGATAATTAGAATAATATTAGGAAACTGTAAAGTTATAAAGTTAAAAATAATATATTTGAGTATCATAAAATAATTCCTAGTACTACTTACATATTTTTAAATGAATATATATATATACATATATATATTCAATATATATAACAATATAATTACACCACTTCTGCTCCAATCAAACCTCCCCACATCCCTCCCTGCTCCTTTACAAATTCATGGCCTCTTTTGATCACTAATTGCTATTGCAAGTACATATGTATATAACCTTTTGGATTTGTATTGCACGTGATACTGTATGTATGTTTTCAGGAATTACCATTTGGCACTGGACAACCAATGAATGTGCTCTTCTCTGCAGAAGACCATCTCCCTTAGTCTCAGCTTTCCTCAGCTGTCTGAAGCCTTGTGGGCTTTTCACCATCCACTTTGAAAGAGCCAGAGGATCAGAAAGTTTGTTGTGAGATTGTGTGTCTTAATAATACCAGAAGCTACATCTATAAAATCTCACCAACAGGACCACACAAACGAGCTGAACAAGGATGACATCAATGAACATGCCAATGTATTTTGAAGTCTTTATCGTTTCTCTTAAAATTAAAATGTTACTGGTCTATTATTAAGTTGCGTTATTTTATTAAAAATAAAATATACTCCCTAAGGTTGTCAATATCTTTAGCTTTTATACAGCATTATATTTAGACCTTATTCCTCTCTATCAACTTTAAGCTACAACTGGCTCTCTCTAAATATTAACCCAAATTTGAGATCTCTTTATAAGCACATGGTTTGTGTGTTTCAACATTTTTACACCCTTTACACAAGCTAGATTTTCTAAAATTTCCCTGTTCCTCCTTACCTTTACTATGTCTCTTCCTCCTCCTCTTTGTCTTCTGTTTTGAAACATCATTTGTTTGTCTAGTGTTCATGCCCAACAAGCTGATGCCTTAAAAATCAAAACAAAACAAAGATCAATAGGAAGCAAAAGGAACCCAGTTTCTTTAAAGTGTAATGCAACTATGTTTACATGTTATTAGATTTGAACCAAATTACCTATTTCTCTTAAGTTAAAAGTGAGGAATGTATTGTACTCATGAGCTTGCAGCTATCACTTTCTGATTTAATGAAGCAGAAGAGCAGTTTCAAAATTATTTAAGCAGCATGATCTTTTCCTAATTCCAAATTTTAAGCTCTATATTTTTTGCTTATTAAATAATTTATCTTTTATTTTATTTTTATTAATAATTTATCTTTTAATAAATATTTATTTAATAATATTAATTTTGCAATATTAATAATATTAATATTAATATTTAATAATATTTATTGATGATTTATTTTTATTAATAATTTATCTTTTATTTTATATTTTGTTTTATGCTTTTGAGAATTGGGCATATTCTGTATATTAAGTTAGCATTTTGCCATGTGCATTGTCATATTTGATATACAATGACATTGTCCACATATGACCCTTAAGTGTAAGTATGTAAAATGTATCTTATTGTCCAGGAAAATTAATGTATTTTTCTGTAATCAAACTCTCAGTCTCCCTCCTCTAGATCTGACCATTAGGATTTTGTGATTGTATATAACAAGATATTATATGCTTCAATAAACCATTTTTACATTCTTTTTTCATTTTTATTAGTTATTTTATTTATTTACATTTCAAATTTTATCCCCCTTCCCAGTTTCCCCTCCACAAGCCTCCTATCACATCTCTCCCTGCCTCTATGAGGGTGCTCTCCTACTTGCTCACCCACTCCTGCCTCAGTGTCCTAACATTCTCCTATCCTGAGTCTTCAAGCTTCCACAGGATCACAGGGCTCCCCTCCCAGTTATGCCCACTAAGGCCATCCTCTGCTACATATTCAGCTGGAGCAATGGGTACCCCCTGTGTACTCTTTGATTGATGGTTTAGTCCCTGGGAGCTTTGGGGGGGGTGTTCTTATTAGATTTGTTGAGTTTCAATTCTCATTTGCTATTATTACTATAAACCTTATTATTCTTTTGTTTTGCGTTTGTGTGTGTGTATGTGTGTGTTTGTATGTGTGTATGATTTTTTTTTTGTGCTGTGAAGTGTATGAGTGTTACAGAATGCATGTGAAGGTCAGAGGACAGCTTTTGGAGTTGGGTTCTTACCACTTTGTGAAGCAGAGTCTTACTTTGTGTTTCTGACAAACTGCATATTCCAGCTTCTGAGTGAGTCTGTTGTTTCCATCTGCTATCTTGCCTTAGGAGTGCTGGTATCTGAGTCTCTTAATTCAGCCTTTTGTAGGTACCAGAGATCTAATTCTGGTAGTATGGGTTGCATGGAGCTTTAATCCATATAGCCATCATGCTGGCCCAATAGATTTTTTTTTCCAAATTGACTGATTCTCCTTCACAAGAAAAATGTTTGTTTGAAGTTCTCAAATTGTTTTGGAAATATACTTTAAAATCAATTGCATTAAAAAATTGTATTGGAAAGTATCTTACTTAATCTGTTGGTTTTGCTAGAACAATTTGGAGGGATGTTCAGATGCAATGTGGTGTAAATTCAATTACATTATCTTAGAAATTAAAACCTCTATGTTAACACATTACAGTATACAATTTTGGAAATGAACCTACTGCATTTAAGAGTCACCTATTTATAAAATTTTATTGGTATTATACCATTATAGGAAATGTTAATCATGATGAATCTTTGAATTCTATACATTTTACAATCTCCATCTAATAGTATAATTTCTTATACAAGCATCATTCAATGTGTTACTCAGACAATATTCATCACTATGGCAATGTTTTCATGTGCACAAGAGTAGAATGACAAGATGGATCCTAATGTATCCATATCTCAGTTTTACTCATTGAGAACATGTTGCAGATTTCATATCTATTTTTACTTCCTTTTATTTTCTTCTATTTTTACTGAGTTATTTTAAAGCAATTACTAGATAAAATGCCTTTCATATATAAGCATCATCATTTAATGAGACTAACTCATACATTATCAACATATCAAATTACTATTGGACCCAGCCAGTGGTATATTAGAAAGTACAGCTGAAAAACTTGGGAATCTTGGACAGCCCAACATACTCTGTCAACATCCAATTGTGTGACTGTGGGCCCTCAGGTTTCTTCGTTTTAAATGAAAGAATTAAATAGAATTCCTAAGTCTTAGTTAATCAAGAGATTCTGAATATATATGGAAATATGATTATGGTTGTTTGTCTTATGTTACTTCTCTAGTAACTAGACTTTAATAAAGTAAGATTAGAACCTCGTGTCTTTAAATACTAAGTATGGTGAGATTTTGAGCTGAAGATAGAAACTTAAAATTTAATAAAATAAGTTTTGATCATGATTATTTGTATCATCTGAGAAAAATTTGATGTAAGTGCTTATGAGGAAAGACCCAATAATTATTTGCAAACCATAATAATGTAAATTCATCATTCTGACTACCTTTCTGCTTAAAGGGCAAGCACCAACTTGATAGGAATGCTCCTAAAACCTGCGCCTGCGGCGCCCTCTTCTGACCTCTCACCCCACAGGGTTAGTTGGGCTTTTATTTTTAATTTGCCCTTTGGCTTTAGACTTTCAGATTCCTCATCTGCTACCACTTTATTTTGAAATACCACACATATGAAAGGCACAAACACTATGAAAAACCACCTGTGAATACAAATAAAACTTTATATTTTCATCTAAGCTTCCATTTTCAAGAACTGGGGATTTTTGCAAAAGGAGAAATAACTGAAAAAGTTATTTCTCAGATAGGTTAGCGTCTTGGTCAAACAAACTAGTATAAGAAAATTATATGAAAATAAATAAAAATTGCTGCTAAAACTTTCAGATTGGTTAAGATGGGTAATTTGCATATTAATATTCAAATCCATGCTATAAACTTTATGCCTCATAGCAGGAAAGCAAGACAGGGCATCTTACACAGCTGACACTGCCTTTAAAAATCATCCTAAAATTCTAAATTAAGAGACAAATGTTCTCTCATTAAAAATTTTAACACTTTACCACCGATCACACTCTACCACCCTATCATGTTACATTTCTTCTTACACTAGAGATTTTCTTACAAGATGGCTTCCTTTCTCCTCACAACTCCTGCAGGCAATTGCTACTACATTACTGTCAGGTCTACCACAATGTTGTGTCAAGATTGGGTAGTGCTGCCCGAGTGTGAATTACCCATCACCTCCCTGCTCTCCAACAGGATGTGTTAAATGTTGTTTTCCAGTTGTTGTTGTTGCAAAGCCTTACCTTCTGCTCACCCAAGTAAATGCCAATTCTGTTTCTTGGATGCTCTGCATACTTTTATTAGTGGTTTCTTTAGTACTTCCATTTGTTAAATCCAACCTTTAACTCCCTGACACAAAAATTTGCAAAGTCTCTCAATTGTAGAGAAGAGAAAACAAATGAAACAAGCAAAACAAAAACAAATAAAACAAAAGAGCCATAAATTAATAAATAAATTTATGGCACTGTGACATTTTCTTAGCAAAACAGAAAAATAAAACAAAAATAAAACCAACAGATACCCAAGAAATATATACTATGTATAGTAGATTGTTGACACTTGGAAATCATTTGCCATGAGACCAGAGGTATTTACTTTTTTGTAATCGTGCGTATTTTTATATTTAAAGACATTTTGAGCATTTGGTTTTGTTGCTTTTGTTGCTTTTATATTTGCTTGCTGTTTTCATTTTTGTTTGTTCATATATATAAAATATACATATATCCATGTATAAAAGATATATACATATATACATACACATATATACATACACACATAAACATATACACATATACACATATACACATATACATGAAGTTATCCTCCATATCTCAGACTTGTCTGAAACTCACTATGCATTCCAGGCTGTCCTAAAACTGTAAGGCAGTTCTCTGGATCCAGCTTCCTAGGCTCTAGAATAACAAATATGAACTACAGTTATCAATGATTGGAGTTATTTTCTATGAATTAAATACATTTTTTGCAACTATGGTACCATAGTAAACAAAGTATGAGTCTTAACTTCATAGACTATAGACTATTGACAGAACAGAACTTATATAAGCCACAGTGAGATGCGCAGAATGAGTTAACATTAGTGTTTGGAATATCCACAGGGTTACCTGCTAATTATCTCATTTATAGTCATATATATACATATATATGTATACACACTCATGTATATATATGTGTATAATACATATAATACATTATATAAAATCATTTTATCACATTATATATTATGCAAAATATATTATGTATAATATATTATGTATAATTTATAATATATAATGTATATTATATAATATACATTGTGTAAACATATATGTATGTATATGTACATCATTTATAATATATACACACATATGTACACATAATACACATATGAGTATACATACTCATGTGTAAATATGTAATGTGTATAATTTACAGGTATATGCACTACTTTATGTCATTCCATATGTATATGAACATAACCAACCATTTTCAGTATCTTAATAAAATCCCCCAAATCTTTACAATATAATCATTTTTAAATACTTGTTTAATGTTTTAGATTATAACTAATTATATCATTTACCCCTTCCTTTCACTACCTCTATATCATCCAATGCACCTTTAATTGCTCTCTTTCAAATGCACAGCCACTTTTGTCTTTAATTACTGATATTTATAACCTGCTAAGTCCATATGATGTTACTTGTATGTGTATGTTTTAAGTGCTAACAAAAATATTTATCATTTTAGTAATAGTTCCCTTTCTCCCAGGACATTTTTCTCTAAGAACAATTGTCTTGCCATGTATCTGCCTCTACTCTCTTTTATCTACAATCTACTACTGCTTAGGCATAATGCTGTTGCTATTCGACAAAAATTCTAGGTTCAGGGGCTACCAAATACAATGTATTTTATAATCCCTTCTAAATGAAGGAGTTTCTGTAACCAGGACCTCAGCATCATGCAGAACAAATTGGTAGACAGTATGAGTCCTGATACAGTAAAGAACACAAGAAGGAGCATTGTGTAGCATCCTCTAGATCAAGCACTGCAATGATACGCTGTGTCTTCTTCACCTGGTACCAACACAGCCCCTTGGAGTTCATCAAAGTCTACCAGTAACAGGACCGCCAGCATCATATTCATTATAACACCAATGTGAGTGTAGATGTGTAAAAGAATTGATTTCTCTCATGACAAGCATGCAGTGGTTGATATGCCATTTGTCACTATAAATGTAAGTGTTACAGTAAATCCCAAGAATTATGTGGGTAATAAGTTGGAAAAGATTAGAAGGAGGTTCATCATGGAGCGAGACAGGAAGAACATTGATTGATTGGTTAGAGTATATGGAATCGAAATGGAACTGACCCAAAGAAACCTGAAGATTTCAAAGTATAACACTGATCGATTCTAGGCTTCACCAAGGCAAAGGTTTACATAGGAAGCATCTTGGAGGCTGACTGTGACATGCTGATTCCTCTCATTAAATTCAATGTACCCATAGATAAAGTCAAGGTCATTGCTGGATATGCCAATGGATCAACTACTCCAGAAGTTAATGAAAATTTCCTGGGAAGGAAACATGCATGGTTATTCCAAGTCTCCATTTAAATGTTGGTGGAATGGCAGTGCCTTACTTTGAGCATCTGAAAAATCCAAATCATGCTGGCTATGGATGATTGACTTTCAAATATGAAAAAAAATTCTGACTAGCACTTGTTCATGTCTGTTCAAGAGAGGTTAGAAAGAAAATTTGGAAAGCAAATTTTTTACATCCACTTCAGAGTTCCAAGACTCCGTTTATATCCCATCAAAGGAGAAAGATATTGTGCACTCTGCCTTAGCCTACATGATGAGGCATTTTGTCAGGGACATTTTATAAATAGCCATGAAGTATAATCTTGGCACCAAGATCCCAAAATGGCTTTCTATATCAATATATTGGGAAAGTTTTCCAGGTGAACTTCACATAGATGCATTGTAACTTAATTCCTATTTCTCCTTGTTTCTGTGTCTTCTGTTAACCTCTCATTAATTTATATATAAATTAATAGCATTTATTATATTATAATAGCATTTATTATAATTAAATAAGTGACTGCTTATTAAATAGCAGTCACTGTTCTCAAAGAGTTCATCTAAATCAGCTCCTTAAGAAAAAAAATTAGGTTATGGCATCACAGATACCTAGACAAGTGTGAAAGTGGAATTTGGTCTTAAAATAAAATATCACTCTTCCTCTTGCCTTGCTTCATGGTTCTTCCCAACAGGGTCAAGTAAATTTCCAGGGACAATGTTCAGAAGCAGTTACTCACTTTTACTCTGGACAACTCTGGAATAAACACACATGTAAGAAGGAAGTGTGTGCTTTTCAGAAAGTGTTGTGCTCCTTGAGCGAGTTATTGGTATTTTATATGAGGAAACTTCAAACAAAAATAAGAACTGTTTCTCACAAATTTTATTCTTCCTAAGTAAAATAAATAAAGACTGCTAGACTAAAATTACCTTTAATCACTTAACCAGCCTAGCTCTGACTCTAGCTGTAAGTGCCTACAGACAGAAATAAATGGAAAACCTAATGCTTTAGAACATTAAAAAAATGTAAATGTTCAGCATCATTAGTCTGCAGGGAAAATGCAAATCAATATGACCCTGAGGTTCCACCTCACACCAATCAGAATGGCTAAAATCAAAAATGCAGGTGACATCAGATGCTGGCGAGGATGTGGAGAAAGAACACTCCTCCATTGCTGGTGGGACTGCAAGCTGGTAAAACCACTTTGGAAATCAATCTGGTAGTTCCTCAGAAAACTGGAAATAGTTCTATCTGAATACACAGTTATACCACTACTGGGCGTATTCCCAAAAGATGCTAGAAATATAAAACAAGGACACATGCTCCACTATGTTCACAGAAGCCTTACTTATATTAGCCAGAAGCTAGAAACATCCAGATGTTCCTCAACAGAAGAATGGATACAGAAAAAGTGGTCAATTTACAGAATGGAGTACTACTCAGCTATAAAAACAATGACTTCATGAACTTCACAAGCAAATGGATAGAACTAGAAAATATTATCCTGAGTGAAGTAAACCACACACACAAAAGAACACACATGATATGTGCTCACTGATAAGTAGATATTAGCCAAAAGTTCAGAATAACCATTATACAACCCACAAACCATATGGAGCTTAAGAAGAAAGTAGACAAAAGTGTTGACGCTTCAATCCTACATAGAAGGGGGAACAAAATAATCATGAGAGGTAGAGGGAGGGATCTGAGAGGGAGAGGAGGGGGAGGGAAAATGGGAGGGGTAGGATCAGGTATTAGAACGGACAGGAGAGAAGTACGAAGGGTCAGGAAATGGAGTAGAAATATGTAGCTGTGGGGGATGGGGAACTGAGGATAGCCACTAGAAAGTCCCAGAAGCCAGGGAAGCAAGAGGCTCCTAGGACCCAAAGAGGATGACTTTACCTGAAATACCCAACAAAAGAGAAAAAGAACCTGTAGAGACCATCTCTGGTAGATGAAGAAAAGGCCATCCAGAGACTGCCCACCTAGAGATTCAGCCCATCTGCAGACACCAAACCCTGACATTATTGCTGATAACAAGTGCTTGCTGACAGGAGCCTGGTATGGCTATTCACTGAGAGGTTCTACCAGCACCTGACCAATAAAGACGCAGATACTCACATGCAACCATCAAACTGAGCACAGGGACCACAATGAAAGAGCTAGGGAAAGGGCACTGAAGGAGCTGAAGGGGGTTGCAACCCCATAGGAAGAATAATATCAATTGGACCACCCAGAGCTCCCAGAGACTAAACCACCAACCAAAGAGTATACATGGAGGGATCCATGACTCCAGCTGCATATATAGCAGATGACTACCTTATCTGACATCAATGGGAGGAGTGCCCCTTGGTCCTGTGGAGGCTTGATGCCCCAGCATAGGGAGATGCTAGAGCGGTGAGGCGGGAGTGGGTGAGTGGGTGAGTGGGTGGAGGAGCACCTTCATAGAGGCAAGAGGGAGGGGGAGGGGGAAGGAATGGGGGTTTGTGGAGGGGTAACCTGGAAGGGTGACAACATTTGAAATGTAAATGAATAAAATGAATGATAAAAAGAAAGAAATATGAAAGTCTAAACACCATGTCTTGACATATATCAGAGGATACCTATGGGCTAAGAGAAGAGAACAAAAGTATTATTTATAGCTTATATGTGTTAAAGAAACTTATGGAAAATTATTAAAAAAATCTTTGCTGAGTATGATGTTATATACTTTTAACTCCAGGACTTGTGAGGTAGAGGCAGGTGGGTCTGTGAGTTTGAGACCAGTCTGGTCAACAAAACAAGTTCCATGCCAGTTAGGAATACATGGTGAGCTGGTGCATCACAAAAGGAGGAGGAGAAGGAGGAGGAGGAAGAAGAAGAGGAGGAGATAAAGGAACAGGAGGAGGAGAAGGGGATGAAAAGGATGAAAGAAAAACAAGTTTCCCCAAAACAAACAAACATAAAGCAATAGCAACAAAACTACAAAGATTTAAATTACAAAGTATAAGTTCTTTTTTTAAAAAAAAAAACTAATCTTGTGCAGAAGATTCTATAAAGAGGTAGGAGCTCATGGGCTGTATGTTCAGGAAGATCATCTGCTAACAAATGATATTTAAAATCATATCTGTACAATGATAAAAATGTAGATCTGTGATGTGTGACAGAAGTACAGAAGACAGATTACTCAGACACACTAAAGTTTGAAGAATCTTGGTCCCAGTGAAAAGGGAAGAAAGACACAATGAAAGGCAAAATGATGGTGGCTAGAAGAATTTGCTTGCTGGTTTATACAAAAATTACTGAGAGCCTACTAGGATCAAGGAAACAAACACAGTCACATAAGTTACCTGATCATGGTGAGTTTCAGGACCTGAGAGATTAGTAGCAGATAAAATCATAACTAAGTAATTTTACTGAAATATGAAATAAATTCAATACAATAACCCATTTGGTGATAGCTGTCAAGTGCATTTGTAAATATTTCTATAATAGAAATATGAAGGATAATTTTGAAGGAGAAAGAGTGATGGTAGGGAAACTAATTGAAAGGTTATTGAAATGATGCAGCTATGAAATGAGAGGATCTAGAGTTAATATAATCTGAGTTGAATTGGGATTGAGAGTAATTTTAAAGAAGATTTGACAATATTGGATATAGTTGGATTTGGGAAGTGAATGACATCATGGGGAAAAAGGAAGCAAGAGTGAGCATATACAGATCAAGTAGAAAAGGTATTAGAACTCCAAGTTTTCACATGTGGAACAGATATTTTATATACTAAGATTTATGTGTGAGTAAGAATCAAGTCTAAGCTGTTCTGTAAGTTGGAAAGTCATAGTTCATGTTGAAAAATGAGAGCATTTCCATTATTAAAATATAGCTCGAGGTTTTTGTTGTTATTTTAACAAACTATAGTGTCACTTGGTAATTTAGATTTAAGGAAACTATTATTTTTCGACTAGTAATTATTATTCTCTTAATCATTTGCCAGCATTTAAAATAATTTCTATGTCCTGAAGATAGCAAGCATGGAAAAGGTTTGTGACAGGAACACCAAAGTTTCAAGTGTGATAAAAAAAATAACTAGTCATCTGAATATAAATACTGAAATATGAAGAAAATATATAAAAGTTATAATCTAAATACAGGTAAAATTTACATTTTTCATGTAACTGATTTATTGTTACTTTGATACAATCTAATACAAATTTAATAATAAGCAACATTGTATTAAATTTAAAATGTGTCAGATTTTTTTATAGTTTCAACACAATGGAAAAAAAGCATCTTCAATAAATGGTGCTGGTCTAACTGGCTGTCTGTATGTAGAAAAATGAAAATAGATCCATATTTGTCACCTTGCACAAAGCTCAAGTTTAAGTGGATCAAGGACCTCAACAAAAAACCAGATACACTAAATCTAATAGAAGAGTAAGTAGGAAAGTGCCTCGAACTCATTGGCACAAGGGGAAATTTCCTAAACAGAACTCCAATAGCTCAAGCTCTAAGATCAAGAGTTGATAAATGGGACCTCATGAAACTGGAAAGCTTCTGCAAGGCAAAGAACACAGTCAACAGGACAAATTGGCAACCTACAGATTGGGAAAAAAATTCTTCACACTAACCCCCATATCCAATAGAGGGCTAATATCCAAAATACATAAAGAACTCAAGAAGCTAACCACCAAAAAATCAAAC
Organism: Grammomys surdaster; assembly: GCF_004785775.1. NCBI lineage: Eukaryota > Metazoa > Chordata > Mammalia > Rodentia > Muridae > Grammomys > Grammomys surdaster. Next base: position 21,506,227 of record NW_021604563.1, on the reverse strand, counting down.
AACCCAATCAAAACATGGAGTATAGAACTAAACAGAGATTCACAACAGAGGAATCTCAAATGGTAGAGAAGCAACTAAAGAAATGTTCAAAGTCCTTAGTAATCAGAGAAATGAAAATCAAAATGACCCTGAGATTCTACCTTACACCAATGGCTAAGATCAAAACCTCCAGTGACAACAGATGCAGGCAAGGATGTGGAGAAAGAGGAACACTTCTCCGTTGCTGGTGGGATTGCAAACTGGTACAACCACCCTGGAAATCAATCTGGAGGTTCCTCAGAAAATTGGAAATAGATCTACCTGAAGACCCAGAAATACCACTCTTGGAAATATACCCAAAAGATGCTTCACCATGCCACAGGGGCACATATTCTGCTATGTTCTTAACTGATTTATTTGTGATAGCCAGAAGCTGGAAACAACACAGATATACCATGACAGAAGAATGGATACAGGAAAAGTGGTTCATTTACACAATGGAATACTACTCAGTTATTAAGAATTAAGACATCCTAAGTTTTACAGCCAAATGGATGGAACTAGAAAATATCTTCCTCAGTGAGGTAACATAGACCCAAAAGGACATGCATGATATGTACTCAGTAGTAAGTGGATATTATCCAAAAAAGTACAGAATACCCAAGATACATTCCACAGAACTCAAAAAGTTCAAGAAGCTGAAGAGCCCAAGTGAGGACACCTCAATCTCACTTGGGAGGGAGAAGAAAGCAATCACAAGGGGGTAGAGAGGGAGGGACCTCAGTGAGAAAGGGGACAGGTGGGGGGAAAGAGGAGAACATGATCTGGTATTGGGTGGGGGGGATGGACATGTCTGGAGCCCCGGGGCCAGGAGAAAGAATGGAAACAGGCAACTCAGGAGGTTGGAAGGACCCTCCGGAATATACCAGGGACCTGGGAGGTGAGAGAGTCTCAGGACTCAAAGGGAGGGACCTTAGATGAAATGCCCTACAGTGGGGAGAGGGAACTTGTACAGCTTACCTCCAGCAGGAAGACAGAGGATCAAGTGAGGGATGGGTTGCCATCCCACAGTCAAAACTCTGACCCATAATTGTTCCTGTCTGAAAGAACTGCAAGGATGAGAAGGAAATGAGCCTGAGGAAAAGAAGATCCAGCGACAGGCCCAAAGTGGGATCCAGATAAAGGGGAGATCCCAAGGCCTGACACTATTACTGAGGCTATGGAGTACTCACCAAAAGAAATCTATCATGCGTGCCCTTCTAAAGACCCAACAAGCAGCAGAACAAGTCAGATGTATATACTTACACCCAACCAATGGACATAAGTTGCTGACCCCTGTGTTTGAATTAGGAAAAGGCTGGAAGAAGCTGAGGAGGAGGTTGATCCTGTAGGAGGACCAGCAGTCTCAATTAATCTGGAACCCCAAGATCTCTCAAACACTGGACCACCAAAAAGGCAGTATACATCAGCTGATATGAGGCCCCCTGCACATATACAGCGAGGACTACTGGGTCTGTGTTCAGCCAGAGAAGGTGCACCTAACCCTCAAGAGACTGGAGGCCCCAGGGAGTTTAGAAGTCTGGTGGTGGGTGGGTGAGAGGTAGGGGTTAGATGACATCCTTGTGGAGACAGGAGGGCATTTAGGAGATGAGAAATAGTCAGAGGGTGGACCAGTAAGGGAATAAAATCTGGAGTGTAAAAAAACAGATGAAATAAAATTAAGAAAATATATAGTAACTCCAAAAAAATTACTAAAGGATTATCTTTAAATGATACGAGAATTTAGGATGGTAAGTGTAGAATTTTAAGACTAGGAAAAGAGCAAATAATGATTTTCTAAAGAAAACTAAATGTTGTCTACCCAAAAGAAGAGTGGCCTTAGATATAATCCATCATTAAACTTGGATTTAGGTACTTAAAGGCAACAGAATACATGTACATATATGTATGTAACAACGGTGAGCAAAACAAGGGGGGAATGAATGTGAAAAATATCAAGAAGAGGTATGAGTTCATTGAAGGTGGCTCAGATATTTTGGTCATCCTGATAAGCCCTTAGAAACAGTGATCATGAGAGTGTTCATGGATTTTTGTTTATTTCCTTGCTTGTTCTTTGACTATCTGTGTTTATTGTCTTGCTTGTTCCTTGACTATTTGTATCTATTGTATTGCTAGTTCCTCAACCTAGAACTGACCTTAATACATGCATATAATTAAAAGCAAAAAGTATAAAAGCAAAAAGGAGGAGGGGGGATGGGATATGGGTGTTCTAGGGAGGGGAAATGAGGAAAGGGGATGACATTTAAAATGTTAATAAATAAAATATCCAAGAAAAAAAGAAAAACATAGCATCTTCAACAAATGGTGCTGGTCAAATTAGAAAATGTTACTTGGAAGAATGGATCTTTACTCTTATCTAACCCTGCATAAAACTGAACTAAATATGGATTAAAAACCTCATCATAAAAAACATAAAATAAAATAAAACATTAAAATAAAGAAGAGGTATGAGGAGGTCTTGGAGGGAGACAAAGGAAGGGAGAAAGGGCATAATTCCATTATAATCTAATGAAGTAAAAGAATATTTCAAAAGACAACAAAAATGCTTTATGAAATATACTGGTCATTTCATATTTATTACCTTTTCTGAAATTGAGTAATATGGTCTTCAGATAAGTGTTTCAACATGCAAAATACGTCATAGTGTTAAAATTTGGACAAACACTACAAAATTTATCTATTTAAATGTACCATATAATCAGCAACAGTGCAAATATACTTAAATGATGATGCAGTTAAACAGTCACACATGTATGTATGCATACATGTATGTGCAGCTTCCTTGTTAACTTGTATGTACTAAAGTAATTGAGACCCTCTGTGTTTTCTCCAGATCTATAGACTTACAGGGATAACTATAAGAACACCCTTGAAATATAAATATCTCTTTGTATTGGTAAACATAAACCTCTTACTAATGCTATATTATTTTGTTACAGTACTTCAAATTTGTTTCATAATCTTAAGTATTTGTTTTACAAGTAATGGTTGCTTTGATATTGAAGGGTGATAGAGGACAAGGAAGAGGGAATATTTTCCCTTCTATTTTGTCATTCTATTTTCTAGACTGAATCTGTATAAATAAAACACAAATTCAAGCGTATGCTTCACAGTTTTATGACAATTCAGCACCATATTAACAACATATCTCTACATCAATAAAGACATTGTCCCAGTTACACACAAATAGCATATGCCATATCTAATAGAAATTAAATATTCAAGGGCAATATTGGGTAAATTAAACTTTATTTAGTTCAGAACTGTGGTATTGCACTGTACATGGTACAAGGTTGTGATTTGAGCATTTGGGAAGATGGCCAGGGAAAAATTGTGGGCTATAGGTCAGCCTGAGCTAGATAATGAAACCCTTTCCTTTTTTTAAATTTTTTTTTCAAATCATAATTCATTCACACAGGGGTTAAACACAGAAAGGCAGGACATGGGGTAGGGGATGACACGGGAGCGTGGATGTTCAGGGGGAATACAGATATCTTTCAGAACATGGTATGGGCTGGGTGAAGGTTCAGGGGACAGGTCACTATGACTCTGCCTATGATTCACTTGTCCTTATCTAAGTTGGTATTATCTGCCAAGGCTACCTATTTACAAGGTCTATGACTATGCAGGCTGGTAAATTTCCACAAAATCTCCCTGTTTACAATAGCTTATAGCCATCTGTTTCAATGTTTTTCCACAGAGACCCAAGACTTGGTGTTAGTATACATGTATGACAGGCCTATTGCTGATTTTAGGCCTATGGCTGACTTTAGGCCTTCAGTGTATAAGCAGGGCTGCCCCTGACATCTCCTCCCTTCTCTAAGTATAGATGGGCTGTGGTGATTCTAATCTTGCGAAGGCGGGGATAGAGGCCTGACCTCCAGTATTTGAGGGGGACCTTGTAATGGCTCCAGTCCCCCTGTCGTTGTCCAGTGAGGCATGAGGGCCATACCCATCCTGATGTCTTTTTCCTGGAGAGTGGATACTTTTGACATCAACCCCTATGCAGTCAGGCTTGTCCCTCAGGGAACCCAGAGAGATATTTTTATCTTTTATTTATATTCCCTTGCAGTGCTTAGCCTCCCAGCCTAAGCAAGAATTCAGATCGCCTGTCAGAGGGAGTTCTGGGTGGTCCCTCTCTGCTTGGTCTAGGGGCAGAAGTCCCCTCTTTTAGGTTGGGTGGAGATGGAAACCCTTTCTTAAAATCAGCAAATAAAAAATTCAAAACAACAAAAATCTTCTATGGCATCCGCTGAAATATAAACTGGTTTAAGCAATCATGAGCAATTGTAACTTTTCCAGATGTAAATCTTTGCTTCCAATGCTATCCTTGGTATTGCTCTTTTGGTTTCATTTGGAAGAACACTTTACCTAGGTTAATCATCTGCACATAGAACATATTAACATGCTTTATCTGAAGGTTATTTGCCTTCAATAATTTTGATACATCGTCCTTGAAAATTATGCGGCTATCAAATCTACTAGGTTTGAGTCTCTGGTCTCTACCTTCCACCATCTCCACCTGCTCCTTTTACGTTAAAACCTGTTGGTGCAAGATTCCTGCTGTCAAGGTTAGATAAATATTAACTGCAATTTATTCTACTAGTCCACATTTTTACTCTTAGGAGATTAATGCTTTGGTTTACATGGGGTTTTATATTAATTTTCATTTTGTAAATGAATGATGGAACTGAACAGCGTGTATGATAACACTTTGGCTAGCAAGAGATTGTGCCTTTAGTTAATCTCAGACTGTTAAGGCTATTAGAATCTTAATTTACAAATTTCTACTTTCAGTAAACCTTTAATATTTAGAATCACCTAAAATACACAGGCATTAAAAGTTTTTAATATTTTATTTCCTTCCTGTTTCTATATTGTTTCTAAAGCAAATGCATGCTCACTGACAAAGTAAGTTAATTTCTAAGGTACAAGACAGTTTTCTAAATATGCTCCTCATTTGCTATCATTTTTTAAACAAACAATTATTTATTTTTATGCCAGAAGAAAACCAATTTTCTTCTGATATGAGAAATACCCTTTCTCATATTAGGATACACTTTATTACAAAGTCATGTCCAGTAATAAAACCATTTTCTTATGCTGAGTAAGGTGGTGGAGGGCACTAGTCGTCTTCTCTTAGAATTAAAATGAAACTCCTAGTATCTTTTTGGAACTATGTGTCATACTAGAATTTCTGTAAGATCCCATGACTCTGGCAGGTCTGATAAAGATTTAGAGAAGTGATGAGACCTAATCCATAAAAGCAAACTATATTCCTAGTAAAAAAATAATGCTTTATTTTTAGTTTCATGCAGCTAAGTACTCAGGGGAATTTCTATCTAAATCCAAGTTTAAGATATAAGCAGGATTTTTTTTCTCTTTTTATATACTGTTTGTAGGAACTCTTTAAACATTACAGAAACTAAGCTTTTTATGTTACTCATAGTTAATAACTTTGTTTTTTATGAATTTTACAAATCTCATTGGCCCTTATTATGCAAACACACACACACACACAGACACACACAACACACATACACATGTCTAGAGCTTCTAACAAAGCTCTATTATTATAGCTTTTAAAATACAAACATGTATTATTATATGTCAAGGGGCAAGGATAAAATAGAATTTATTGACAAGATTGTAAGATGAAGATTTAACATTTTGTTTTATGTTATCTGTCTTCTCTTTTAAGGCTTACTTTTGACTTTGACATGGGATTTTGAAATCCAACTCAATGAGTACCCTTTATAGTTTTTTTAAAAATTAAAATATAATTTCAGCATCTTCCCATGCCTGGACTCCCTACAAACCCTCCCATGTGCCTCTCTCACTCCCACTTCCTCTCAAATTTTTTATAATACTATAACATTTCTACTCAGTATTCATTGGCAATCATGTTTACTTCAAGTTCTACTTGCTTCAAGTTAAACCCCTATATTTCCTGAAAAATCTAATATTTTCTCTCACATATACATAGTAACTTCCCGCTAAGGAGGTTTAGCTATAATCTCTTTGTTCTGGAATCTTTGTATAGTTTATTCTAACATATATCTTAGGTAAAAATGACTTAGGGAACTCTTGCAAAAGCAGGATTACTGCATTAAAGGAGACAAGCACTTATAAGACATTTATGAGGTCTTGGAGAAAAATATTGTTGTACCAACTTACAGTTACACAAACAGTATGTGAGTATGTGATCCTTATGACACTTTTATTAATGTTAGTTCTTTGATCGTAGTTAGATTTTTCATGGTTATTTTTTTTCTCATGGCCATTTTTTACTTTTAAAATTTTCTCTTTATTCAACTTTAGTAATTTTCATCTCCCCATACATTATTTATTTCACCAACAGTTTATATTTTTAGCCCACTACTATGTACATGATTCTCTAACATCTTCCCAGAATCATCCATGTTTATTGCTAAATCCACATTTATGATACTTTCTGTGCATTTGTTTACTTTAACTATCTCTTAGTTCTTCCACTTTTTTTTCTAGCTGTCTGCTTTGTTAAATTTACCCATTCTTTTATTTTATATTCACTTAAACTTTGGTTTTTTATTTTGGATTATTTCTCTCTTCCTGCATGCCTTAGAATTACTTTGTGTTTTGTTCATAACACTTCAAGAGAAATTGTATTTATTTCTCTTTAACAATGAAATGTTATTTAATTAAAACATGAGAAGGCTTTTAAGTTGCTACTTATTGTGATGTTTTGATCTTTGGCTTTAAATACACAATAGTGTTCTTACTGTTTGAATAGTGATCATAGTTTTTACTTTTTCTTTGATGTTAGAACAACTTTGTGTTTTTTAACCAGGTTGTTTTCTAGTTGCAGTTAATTTTCACCAGAGATTGCAACCAATAAATGACTTAATAAGTCTTTGAAAGTACTCCATTGGTGTTTGACAAAAACTGTATGTTATCTTTTATTTTCAGGTTATTCAAATAAAATTCACATGTAATTTACCCACTTATATAAATAATTCATTAAATATTAAAGTATATCATTTAACCCCAGATTTAAATATTTGAAGATATTCAGCCTATTTAATTTTCTAATATAATAAATTAACAAAACAGTGAAAATGTATGCAAAAATACACATATATATGCGTCGATGTTTTTTTTATTTAGCAATGATTCAGACAGTACACATAATAATAATGAATAATCCTAACATCAAATAAATTTCATTTTTATTTTTCCTTCATATATATCACACATAATTCATGGTTTTATATTTGACTCATATGGTAATCTAAGACATAAATCAATGATTATTATTTTGTTATTTGATTATCTTAATTGTTTTCAAAATTATTTTTAAAACTTAGTATATTTTATAACTATATTTTTCCATGTTTTGTATCCTGTGTTTCAGTACTCACTGTCAGTTATTATATGTTACCCCATAGCATAAATTCTAATTCCTAAGGTTTAAAACTTTTCTTATTGGACCAGGTACAAATTTTTAGTAACATTTTCTCTTTTATTTTTAGATCAGTAAGAGAACTAGTATGTATGAAGCAAAGGTAACAAACATTTTTGAGTAAATGTTTATGTCAGACTTATCCTATCTGAGAAATGCTGGTAAGGTTCACAAAGGGAACTCATTTTGTTTCTCCTAAGTTGGAATTCAAGTTGAAAATAAGTAGATACAACTTATAAAATCTGGGTCGAAATGAAAAATTAACCGATGCTTAGAACAAGTAGTTACACTTAGGAACAAACACTTGGGGCATAAAAGAAAATCTCATAGGAAAATACTTGGAAAACTGGGACATTCTGGCATAACTGTAACTGTGTGGACAAAGGAATTCTGAAACTCATGCACATGCCCAGGCAAAATACATTCTCAGTCAGGCAAGACCTAAGACCTCAACCTTTCACAATGGTTGAAAGCCAGGCTTAGAGAAAGTCTAGAAAAGTGTTTAAGGAATGCCACAGGACAGACATAGTCTAAAAATACAGAGAGAGTTCCTGGTGATCAAGTAAATCTCCATCAAACATTAATTGATCATGAAGCAAAAGAATAGAAATTGTGGTGCTCACACATCGGAGAAAATAAGTATGTGCTATGTAGCACAGGCTGGCCTCGAACTAATGCCTCAATCTCCCGAGTGTTGTGATTACTGGGACCACACCAAATCCACTTCCTGCCAGCCTAGGACATTTCTAAATTTCCCGGAAGTGGAGAGTGGAGGAGGTCACAGTTCAACTCCAGCTGAGGCATGAAGCAGAGGTGGGCATCGCTCACTCAGAACAACTGCACCCCTGTTTGGGTAGCAAGGGTGTCTGGGAGCTGCTCTGTGGACATCTGCTCCACAGTGTGAGACACATTTGTGTGCCTGGACTTCATGTTGAGTTCTCCTATCTCCTGGAGAAGATGCAGAAGTCAGCAGGAACAAGAGCAACCAGACCAAGGAAGACAGGTTCCTTGTCACCTGTCTCCCCACGCAACAGCAAGCACCTGTTTGAAGGTTAATCAATTGATGGACTCATGACCTCATTAGGAGGTAGGGACTGGTTGGAGGAAACAGGCCACTGTAATGTGCCTTTAGTGGACTTGCCCTGTTCCTGCCCATGTCACCGTCCCCATCATGTCCTTCTACCCCACCACCCAGGATCAACGGAGCCAAGCGATTGTGGACCGACACCCTCCACTCAGGATCCCAAATCGCTCCTTCCTTAAAGTTGTTTTCATCAAGTATTCTGTCACAGGAATGAAAAGTCTGACACGGTGAAAAAGGAAATTCTGAAGAAAGCAACCTTAAAAGGAGCTTTGCAAAATAGAGAGCAAAGGCCAGGAGGGAGGCCAGACTGAAGCGCAAATCCTGTTGAGACCTGGGATGTGAACTCTGGTGACTTCTACCCTTTGACCTAACTCCTCTGGAGAGACTAACAAAGATATTGTGTTCAGAGGCTCAAGACACATGTCACCGGGTCGCTGACTGCTCTGTTTGTCACGTAGTCCTGTCTTGTAAACCCTGCTCCTCCTCAGCTTCCAGCCTACATCAGCTCCTGCTGTCCTGCCTGCCTCAGAGCCACGGAACCCACTCTCACAAACCCACTCTCACACTGCAACTCCCAAAACCTTGTAAGGTCCTCTTACTTTTGCAGGTTCTGGCTTGGGACTGACCAACAGCACTTAGAAGGACGACTGGCTTCTGTGTGGACGGCATGGAGCAGATATGTGAGGAGTGAAGACTCAGGAACCATCATGACGGCCTTCACTAGGACTGAATGGCTGGAAGGAGCTGGAGAAAAGCAGATTGACCTGGAATAAACAAGTCTTAAGAATTGTTCTGATTGGACCTGAAGACGGTCCGAAATCAGGGAAAGGTGGAGAATCATGGGTAACTCTGGTAAGAACAGGTTGTCAGGGAGGTGGGCAGTCAAGAGGTCTGCTTGGCATCTGGCAGGGAGATCAAGAAGTATTGACAAATCTGGAGCATCAGGGAGGGACCAGAGATGTGGCCCTCAGGACTCACGTGGGGCTGTACAGAGGATGTCAGGTAGGCTGAGGGATGTGACTTCCAGGTGTGTGTGCACACGCGCTTCTGTAGGAGCAAAGGTATGATGGCTTTCACATCTGAAAGACAAAAGGAGAGCTGGGCATTTGGTCCACACCTGTAATCCCAACACTGGGAGGTGAAGGCAAGAGAATCGGGTTCAAGACCATTCTTAGAAACATAGTGAGTGTCTGGTGTCTTAGGGTTTCATATCTGTGAAGAGACACATGACCAAGGCAACTCTTATAAAGGAAAATACGACCATTGCAAAAGCCTGAAAATCAGCAAAAGACTCTGGGACTTCGTAAAGATTCCGAGATCTGGGCAATAATGATCACATTAAGAGCACAAACAATATATCCCAACAACTCCTTCTGTCACTTGGATTACTAGCTTGAAATCTGCACAGTAAGCAGTAAGACTTGGAAAATGTCTGACATCAAACAAACACCCAAAGTCCTAATGAAAAGAGTCATCTTAAGTATTAGCTATTGTCTGAGCTTAGACTTCTCTAGGGATCAGAAATTCCCCCATTTTAAAGAATCCACAGGATATGGATATATATATATCACTAATTTGGAGGGTAGCTCCCTTATGAATCTGACTTAGCCCAGCAGATTGGCTGTAACCTATGACCTCTAGATATGACCTCTAGATATCCTGAATTGTAAAGGGTGGGTGTTTTAAGATGAAAGGAAATGAAAGGTATTGGCTTGAATACCCAATGATCAGGGGACTTGGAACAAAAACCAAGGGTATGGAATGCCTTCTGTGGGCACTAAAATGACTTTTGCTGTCTTGCTCCCTAAAACTAGCCTCACACAACTGTTACAAATACCACAGTCCCTGTTCCTGCTAGGGCACAATGAAATGGTCTTGAGCAAATGTGCGACTCCAGCTATTGAACCTTCTTGGATGCATGGTATCCAAAGAAAACTCGACATAACTTTGGCCAGCTCCAGCTGAAGTCCTTCTCTTGAGCAAGTATTGCCAAAAAAGCAACAGAGAAGAACACAGCTGTCACGGCTGCGGCTGCCATACTAGTGCAGTTCTCCCCACTCCCTCCTCTTGAGGCAAATCCAGATGATGGTTAATGACAGAGTAGGTGGGGAGCACTTCTGCTGCGCCTGTTACCCTGTGTATAGTGGCCTGTTGAGGGACCCTTAGGCAAACTTGTGGATCTGGTTATTGCTCCACCCTCAGATACATGCCATAGCTAAAGGCACATTTTATTCAGCATCAGTCACCCTCCCACCACCATGGCTTTTTTCTATACTCCAAATCCATTTCAAAATTCCAAGTTAAACAAACAGAAAGTCTTTAAAAATGAAAGCTAGACTCCACATATGAATATATGACTATATGGGCCTCAGTTGCTCCATTCGATGCATATGTTTTCCAATTCCATACATCTATCTACAAATTTTATAATTTCATTTTAAAATTGTGTATTTGCATCACATATTTGCTTGATCTATTCATCAGCTGACAGACATTTTGGATTAAATGATCTGGTAGTTTTAGTTTTTGTTATTTATTTTCTTTTCAGTAATCCCTGGACTGATTTCCACAGTGGCCAGACTATTTCATATTCCCACCAAATATGTGTAAGGATTCCTCTTTTCCTACATCAAGGCCTGTATTGTCATTTATTTGTTTGATGATAAACATTCTGACATGACCAATTTGAATGAATCCTAGGCAAAAAAGTGTAGTTTAGCATATGCAATACAATAAAAAGCCTGCAAAGGTTTTATTGAAAAATTTCTATGATTTTGTCATGAAGATCAATCTTCACTTTTCTTTTTTGTTGTATCTTTATTTGTTATTGGCATCAGAATAATAATGACTTTGTAGAATTTCAAAGCACTTGGATCTGCATTCCTCTGATAGCTAAGGGTGGAATACTTTGGTTATGTTGAATGACCCTCTACATGAGTTCATAAATTAAGTTTTCAAAAATTTTATTGAATAGTTTGTAGTAGTATTCATTAGAAAAAAATCATCTAAGGTTTTCTAGTCTCCCTCTCTCTTTTCTCTCTCTCCTCTGTCTGTCTGTCTGTCTGTCTGTCTGTCTGTCTGTCTGTCTCTCTCTCTCTGTCTCTCTCTCTCTCTCTTCTCTTTTCTCTCTCCATGCCCCTCCCCGTGTGTGTGTGTGTGTGTGTGTGTGTGTGTGTGTACGATTGCGAATATGTGTCCCCTTATCCAGTTTCAGTGTCAGAGTATTATGGGCTTCCTATAATAAATTTGATACTGTTTCCTCCCTTTCTATTTTGTGCCATCTTTCTTAAAGGTTTGGTAGAATCATGCAGTGACTCCATCTATGCCTGGACTTTTTTATGAGTGGAGAAATTTGTTTTTATTTCTATTTCAATTTCATTACTGGTTATGAATCTGTTACATCTTCTTAGTTTAATTTTATTAGATTATATGTATATTTAATAACTTCTTTTAGATCTCCCACTTTGAGGAATATAAGATTTCAAAATATTACCCAGTGATTTTTTTCTAACAGCACCCCTTTGGTCCTCAATTTCATCACTTTTGAACTTTTTCTTTCTCAATCTAACTAAGAGTTTGTTACTCTTGCTTATCTACTTAAAAAGTTCACTTTTGCTTGATTAATTCTATATACTGTGTTGTATTTTCCCTGATATTTATAATTTCTTGCCATCTACTGCTTTTAGGGTTGTATTGTTTCTGTTGTTCTAAATGAGGTGTACCATTGGCTTTCCTGCTTAAAATCTGAATCATTAATGCAATCCTTCATGCATGTGACCTTTACTTTTAACGCTGCCTTATCTATATTATATTTAAGGGGGTCTCATAATTTTTGTTCATTCTCATTATTCTGTTAATGTTTCCATTTTATTGCTGATGTTTTCAATGACCCACTGATCATTCAAAGTTCAGTCTCTCAGTATTTATGCAGCTTCTTTTGCCCTTTAATTCTAGTTTACTTAACAACATTATCTGATACAATATAAAGAAATATTTTATATGTTAACAGTTGCTTTGTGGTCTAGAATTCAAACTATTTTAGAGAAGATTCCATAAACTAGTACATATCCTTGTTGGGGGGGGACTATACACAAGATATATTTTAAGTCTAATTCATCTATGATACTGTTCAATTGTGTCCCCTTTCTGTTGATTTTAAGTTTGGATGACATATCTAAAGATGAGAGTCTAGTACGAAGTCACCTCTTATTATTTTAATGATATCTACGTGCTATTTGGGGCCCATTAGTTTGTTTTATAAAGTGAAGAGCCACAATATTCAGCCTATATCTTTATATTTAGTATATTTTCATCAATGTATATATGCTGTAATTGTGTAAGTGGCTTATGTGCATGTATGTGTGTGTGTGTGTGTGTGTGTAAGTACCTGTGTATGTGCAAATAAGCCAAAGGAGAACATAGAGTAGGGTTTCATTTCCATAAAGTTCTACTTTATTTTCTTGATAGAAGTTCTCTGATTGAACTTGGAGGTAGGCTGACTGCCAGCAAATTGCACTGATCCTCCTGACTCCACCTGTTCAGTGCTCTGGTTACAGCAAGAACATAGGATCATACACAGTTTTTCCACAGATGCTGGACATTCAAATTCATGTCAAACAGCAAGCATTCTTACCCATTGAGCCATTTCTCCAGCCTTTTGTTTTATTTCTTAATTAATTGCTTCTCTTATTAATATGAATTGCCCTCTTTATCTTTTATGATTACTTTTAGTTGGAATTTTACTTTAGGAGATATCAGAATAGGTATAGATGCTTATTTTCAGCTTGCATTTGTTTGAAATATCGACCTCTATCTTTTGATTTTTAGTCTATTTCTCTTTTACAAAAGCATATGTTTCTTGAAAACAACAAAGAGTTGGATATTGTTTCAAAACACGCACAGCTAATCTGTGTCCTCTTGTTGGTAACTTAAGCCTATTGACATTTAAGGGTATTGATGATATTTGTCCACTAATTTCTTTATTTTTTATTAGCTGTTTTGTGTTGTTATTTTATGATTTGTTTGATTTTCTGGTTTACTCTATTGAACAAGAGTAATTCATCCTTGCAAGTCATGATATTTATAACTGCTCTTTTTTTAATTGAGTTTTTATTTCTATATTTTTCAAAAATCTGAATTTCCTTAGTGAATCTTTCTTCTATGCTGTTGACTTTTTCATCTATATTACAGATTTTGTCTTTTTTTTTAAAAAAAAAACCTTTCACCCCTATGTTGCTAACTTTTCTTTCCAGGTCCTTGACTGAATTCATCTGCTTGTATGTATGTTTGAAGTCATTTATTTTTATAAGTAGACTTTTGAACACTTTACCCAGCATGTCATCTTCATACATATTGTTTCCTGTGATAATGGGGGAGATATTATTTTATGAAAACATCATATTGTCTTGCTTGTTTTCTGTGTTTGGTGTGCATATTTGAGTGAGTGTGTATACATGTGCATGTGGAGGCCAAAAATTGGTATCAGATAACTTCTTCAATTTATTTATACCTTATTTTTTGAAACAAGTTCTTTCCTTGAACCTAGAACTCATTGATTTGGCTAAGCAGGCCATACTGAATTTCTACTCCCCAGTGTTAGGGTACAGACATGCACTATTATACCTAGTTTTTATGTGGCTTCTTGGAATCCTAATTTAGTATTTGTGAGGCTGTAGAGTCAATCCACAGTGCTACAAAAAAAAGAGAAAAATGCCTGTCTGCACACATAACACATACATACATACATACATACATACATACATACATACATACATAAAATAAAGGAGGGGAAAGGAGGGAAAAGGGTCAGAAATAGAAAAGAAAAGTAGGTAAAAAGAAAAAAGATGTGTTGGATCAGTTTCTTTCTAGTGCCTCACAACATTTATTATGAAAAATCTGGTCAAGTGAACTCTTTCCTATGAGCTGTGCCGCTATTTATCTTGTATTAGACACATAATTGATGTCTTCTCTGGTTATTTGTCACTTTAATCAATTTTCTTTTTGTGTGCCTGAGCCTTTTCTGGCCACGATAACTTTGCTGTCTATGAGCTGGACAGCTTCTCTTTCCCTCCTAAGTCTCCCAAGATAATATTCCTTAGGGTGGCTGATGTTCTAACTAGGAATATCTCTAAAATGCTTTTGGAATGTGGGAAGCAACCACAGCACTGAGATCTGTCAGATGAAGGCTCTTTGTAAATTCAAGACCTTCTGAGTATTAACCACCATCTGTGATGGATGTACTTCAGAATTCTCAGACTCCAAAGCAGTGAAAGGCAGATAAATGGCTCCAGAGATTGTTCCACCTGCTGACCTCAGGCAGGGGATACTAAATTCCAGTGTTATTCTCAGTTGATGAGATCTGCTCCCTGAAATACAGGGATATGCATTTCAGTGCCTAAATAAAGATTCATGAAGCCTGCACTTTTTAGCCTGTCAATGTCTGGCTCTCCCACTCTCTACAACTGCTTCCCAGGGCTGTCTCTCACTCTGAGCCTGTGCCAAGTTAAATTCAATCTCCTTGATTTGTGGTTGTTCTCAATTCTCAGCTCCCAGGATAGCTCACTTTTGAGCAATAGGTTCCTCTCAAAATGGCACCTGTCCACTGTTCTCCATGTCTTATACAGCAACAAGAGGGAATTTCTCTCTACTGCTGACCAGAAAGATCACTGTCTCACCATACTTCAACTTTCAGCATCCTCAATTGGAAAATCCCCTTTTCCTTTTGGAAAAGGCTTTCCCTCTCCCTGGAGGGGGGTCATGTTAGAGCTAGCTGTGCTCCATTTGGCTTATTTCTTTTTGAGGAATTGCTTCTCCCTTTCTCCACAATTTTCAGGTATCCTATTTTTATTGCCAGTGTGGATTTCAGAAGTTCTTCCCCCTTTCAATTCTTTCTAGACTGACTCTTTTTAATTAGCAGCTTTAAGTCCTCCAGGAGCTTTCCTCCGTTGCTCTTGTTTCTTATGTAGTCATTGCATTTAGCCTCTCCCTTATTCAGCTTCTTCTCTTTCACTCCCATTGCAAGCACACCTTGGTTTTTTTATTATTATTCACAAATTTTTAGGTTCGTTAACTGTCTCATCCAGCTTTATTATATTAGTATCCTAGAGTCTTACTTTTCTAATACCATTAATGATATAATTGATATTTCCAGGGGTTGTTCTACAATTTATTTCCTGAGTTACTTTGCAAATGTTTTGCTTACTGCTGTCTATACAAAGATGTAGTGTTTTTTATTCATTTACAACTGTAAAATGGCATTTGCTCCATCCTTGATATACTTTCTTTTGCTTCAGATACTCTATTCATGATACTTTCTACAATGTCTTTTTTAGTTGAAACTCTCATTTGGAAAGTGTTTTTGCTTTTTCAAAATCTTGAGTTCCTTTTTGAATTTTGAGTCCATGTTTTTTTCTTGTTTTGTTTGTTGAAGTCAAATTATATATTTATATAGATATACCACCAGTGACCTTCCAACAGAAAATGTTAATAATTTAAAATAAGCTATGGAGTTAAAATTTACTTAGGATAAAATAAAATAATAGATAAATGAAGGAGAGAAGGAAAGAAGAAAGAGGGATAAAATAAAGAAAAAATAAAGAATGGAAAATCAAGAGATAAAAATATGGTTGTGCAATGACGGGATTATTGTAGGTCCACTTCCCAGGGGCCCACCCAATGCAGCCGAAAAGGAGTGCGTGGTGCTGGGAGTGGGTGCAGCCTACATGGCCTAAGACAGGGCTCTCACCCTCCTTTCACCCACATCAGAGTCCCTTGACGTTGCCCATCGTCGACAGCCTAAAGCCTTCGACCATCGATGTGACTTGTCTCACATCAGTGTTTTGGGGTAGTGAACTTGTCTAAGACCCCCCATAATTAGACATCCAAATTCAAAACTCACATAGTTGGGATTGAACATAAGACGCCTTCTCTAACTAAACAGAGAAGGGGGAGATGCCAGAAGCCAGGACCCTCGCCCTTACCCTTACCCCCTACCTTTCCCCACCTGCACAATGTCCTCTGAAGCTTGGCAGCTGCAAGATCCTGCTTAGCAACTGCAGATAGACTCAAAGCAGAGTACCATGTCTTCTTAAGAATAGCAGGGAGACCATAACTCAAGCAGTGTACCATATCTTCTGAAGAACTGCAGGTAGATCATAATTCAAGGCAGTGTACCATATAGACCATGACATGTTTCAAGGCACAGGCCAAGAAGATTTTGTACTTTTCCACCACCTGGACCCTCTTACCCCCTCCCCTTGTAAAACATGCTATAAAAAAGCATTTCATGTTCAAAAAAAAAAAAAGAAATTAAAAAAAAAGAATCAAAAAAAAATATGGTTGTGTCATAAATTGCACAACTGAGCTTAGATAAACATGGGAAGAGAAATAAATAATAACAACTTGAAAGTCTTAAAAATAAATAAAACCAGTACCAATGTATTAGGAGAGAAGGTAAAAAGAGAAACACAAGGCTATCAAAAGAAAATGAAAAAAATATATAAATAAGACTGGGAACCAGGCAAATTACTGAAGTGGTTTCTATCTGGGCCTTTTAATCTTAGAGTTTGAGAGCTGGAGATGGTGGTCAGTTGAAGCTGAGTTATGTTGCTTTCCTGACATGTAGGCTATCTAAGAGCTCAGGCAGGTCAAACATCAAAGGTCTGATAAGGCTGTCTTCACTTTGGGAGCTTCTCTTTTTTTATATATATCAAGAGCCTCTTGGGGCTGCACTCAGCTGTGCAGCCTGTGGGAGTAGCAAGTTCTCTCAGGCTCCAGAGACTCCTAAGTTTGTACACTCTGATGTGGCTAATATCTAAGCCAAGGAATGTCTCCCTAGGGTATTGGGTATGGGAGGCAAGACATAGCACAGAGATCTGAAGGACCAGTCTTACTGCTTTGAAATCCCAGTCTGTATTAAAAACCCTGTGGGAACAAGCAGGTTTTGGAAGTTGAATAATTCAGTGGACCTGAGCTCAGAGGTCTCAGTCTGTCAATAGTGAACAGCATATAGATGACTTTGCATGTTGAAGAATCTACCTTCTTCAGATTTGGGGCTATCAGTCTACATAGTTAACCCTCAGAGGGTGGGCTTGCCTTCTAGTTACC
>NW_021604563.1:21479299-21488548 GCF_004785775.1 Grammomys surdaster | reverse complement strand
ACCTGGACCCTCTTACCCCCTCCCCTTGTAAAACATGCTATAAAAAAAAGCATTTCATGTTCAAAAAAAAAAAACTACTGCTTATAAACTTCTTAATTAGAAATGAATTTTGTATAGCTCATACATTTTTATGTATTACCATCACATTTTCCATGCCTCAATATGTTTTGTAATTTTATTTTGAACTTTATAATGTTCAATTAGTATAAATATATATGTATGTGTGTGTGTATATGTATACATATATGTATATATATGCATATGTATATGTGTGTATTTTCCAGATTATCTCCAAGTGTTGTTTTTTCTTAATTATTTATTCTTCTCTCATACAATACAGACCAGAGCCTGCCTTCCTTCCCCTACTCCCAGTTCATCCACACTTCCCCTCTCCCCCAGATCTATTGCTTCAAGTTTAATACAATTAAGGTCATCACCTTAGTTAGGGTTTCTATCTCTCTGATACAACACCATGACCAAAAAAACCCAACACAACACAAAACAAAAACAAACACACAAACAAAAATAAACAAAAGAAACACAACTTAGAGTAGAAACGGTTTATTTCATTCTGTAGTGTCACATTACAGTTCATCATCAAAGGAGGTTAGGGCAGGAACTAAAGCAGAAGCCACAGAGAAACACTGCTTTCTGGCTTGCTCAGCTGGCTTCTCTTTACCAGTCAGGACCATCTGCATAGGAGTGGAATTGTACAGTGGACTGGGCCTTCCCACATCAATCATTAATCTGGAAAATACCCTACTGACTTGCTTACAGGCAATCGGGATGAAAGCATTTTCTCAAACGAGGTGGCTCTTTCCAGATAACTCTAGCTTGTGGCAAATTGACAAAATAACCACAAATCCCAAGCCGAACCATCAGACAAAAATTATCTTACTGTGTTCATGAATTTATCCCTTTCTTTTTATATAATGACTTTCTTGGTTTCCTGTGATTGCTGGAAACTAAAAGTCTGTTTTGTCCAACCTCAGTTTAGTCAACCCTGCTCTGTTTTGCTTAAAATTTACATGCAGTATCTCAGACCATCTATTTACTTGGAGCCCATGTGTATCTTCAAAGGCAATATGAGCTGTCTTCTGTAGGTAAAACATATACATGTTTGGAAAATCATTCCACTACTGTACATCTTTTACTGAAAAAAAAGTGATTTTTTTCCAGTTTTCCAGTTCCTTAATTGTTCTTTTATTGTCTTTTTTGTGGTTTTAAAATGGGGGTTATTTTCCTTTGTTTCTCCTTTTATTTCCTGAATCCTCTATACACTTTTATGAATATCATGAATTTTATGTAAAATATCCTATTAAAATGATTTTAAATTTTAAGCTACAAACAACATTAATGGATTGCACTCAAAAATACTGTAATTTTCTTACTACTACCAATGATTTGTGTTATAGATATCACAATAACATCTTACTTATTACATATCAATTTTTCTTTTTGTTCACTTTATTAGATAATTTCAAAAATCTAGCTTCTCGTTTGTTAGTTTTTTATTGTTTCTCATTGAAATATTTTGAGCTCAGTCATTTTATTCATTAGCTCCATTAATCTCTTTTTGCTTTTTAATAGTGTTTCTATATCTTGTTTTATTATAATTGTATTGAGTTTTATTTGGCTGGGGACAAATGTAGATTTGTTTAGGGAATGAGTAGGATAATTTAAATGTAATTAAGTATATGTGATTAATTCCAGTTTCTGGTCTAGATAGTATTTCTTTATTAAAAAAATAAAGACTGTTTTTAAAGCTAATATAGAGTCATTCATTTAGAAACCTCTTCCCGCTTCCTTCATTTCTACCTTCAAAGAAAATCAAAACCAGTTTACACTCACCTAGTAGATTATGATGCTAAAGCTACATAATCTTTCCTTTCTGTTGAAATATTAACTAGGACTGACTAAGATTATGTTGATTGCCCTCATAAATCATCATGTTTGTTCATTACATTTATAACATGCTAAGTTATCCTGGAGAACAGAAAATGGCAAATGTTTTTAATGCCTTGCCAAGACAATGTGCTGAACCAGAGGGTCTGATTGCCTGTTGATATTTTCTGGGAATCCAGTTGTCAGGGAAATAATCATTAAGCTGAAGAAGTAAATAAACTTTTTGGTAGAATTAGAAAAGCTTTGGAGGTAACATACAACATATTTGGGCTCTCAACGCACCCTGTAATCCACAAGGATGTCATATTAAATATGGTTAAAAGCAAGAAATTTTTCAATACCATATCTAGGTTCCAGTGTTAGTTGCTTTGCTACTTAAAACTTAGGACACATCAGGCACATGGCATTTGAAGTCCATGTGACATACAAATACTCTCTATGACAACTACAATAACTGTAATTTGGGGGTAAAGTACTGCTCTTAAGACTATCTTGACTAAAGGACAGTATGTGACATGCCTCATTAATCACACCTTATAATAAAATACTATAGTATCCATTCAAGAATGATATTCTCAACACATCAGTGCCCTGGTGACATTAATTAATTCTGTTTATCAAGAAGAACTAGGGTTGTAAGTACACATTAAAACCCAAAAGGACCAGTATAGAAGACCAAAAAGTTAACTAAGGTGCCTCTATTACTGCTTTGCCAAACGGCCATAATCAACAAATATCTGCATCAAAAATAGGGCTAATAGGACTATAAAGATATCAAATATCACAGTGATAAGGGATTGAACTGTTTCACTAGATTAAAAAATTGAATCAAGATGCTCCAGAGTTTAAAATAAATAGGACACTGAACATATTCTATAAAACTACCACTTTAGGTCTCATAAGCACCTATTGATCAGAGGCTAAAGCAGAAGTACTCCCCTCGCCCCTTTTCTAGCAGTGAATTAGTTAAACCACTTTGGCTCCCGGTGAGTCATATGCACACTCCCACCTAAGAGCTATCTGGAGTCTCAAAAGACACACACACACACACACCACACAAACAAACACATACACACCGTCTAATTTTGATATGCCTTGACTACCTCAATGACTGGGTATTTCTTAATCTCTCTCTGCAGCTAACAAACACCCCCTCCAGCATTCCTGAGTTAATATCTTTTAAAATTTATATTTTATCACTGTTATCTAAGACCCAACCAGAAAAAAAATTCCTGGAGTCTTACATGCTGACGTGCCTTTAAGTTTTGTCTTTCTCCTTCCCCTTCATGGCAATTCTCTCTTTTTCTCTCTTTCTAGTCTCTTGTCCACACAATCTAAAAGTCCTGCCCTGTCTCTCTGCCCAGTCAACGGTTGTACAGTAATTCTTTATTATCAATCGAAGCCAGGTAGGGACCCTCAGATCTGGAAGCACAGCTTTTTGGGAGCCAAAATAGGACAAAGCATTAGAACCAATTTCCAACATCTCCTCTTTTCTGTCCAAACCAAAAAAAAAAAAATCTCTTCTTTCAGATACAAATTGAGCATAATTATAACAATTTTGTAAATTACAAAGGATGATATGTAATTAACATTCAGTCCATCATCTTTGTCAATAATATTAAGTATTCTACTATTTATCCTGACTTAGTTTATAATTCTATATTTGAAATATGTTCTGACTTTAAATTGTATTACCATATGAAAATCATCCTTTCCATATCATCTTCCTCAATGTTAAACAATTTAAGTTTGATTATGAGACTGTAATTAGTCCTCAACCCCATCAGAAATCTGAAACTAAATTAAATATTACCTGAACATATAGGAAGCACAACAATATAGCTTCCAAAACTTAAAACAAATTTGGAGAGACTGATAACTACCTGGAGAGTCCCCCATTCCTCAAAATGTCGTCTGAGCATCTGTCTTCAGCCTTCTGGCCCACAACCATCTGTCAGACCTTAAAATGAAGCAGGAATTATGAATAACTTGTTTACTCTGTCTTGGCAGAGTTAAACTGTTGACTATCTTGCATTGTGTGTTCTTCCTTTCTTGGATAGTGTCTCAGTTAGTGTTTTACTGATGTGAAAGACACCATGACCAAGGCAACTCTTATAAGGACAGCATTTAGCTGGGGCTGGCTTACACTGGGGCTGGCTTACAGGTTCAGACATTCAGTCCATTATCATCAAGGCAAGAGCATGGCAGCATCCAGGCATCCATGGTGTAGGTAGAGCCGATTGTTCTATATCTTCATCTGAAGGCTCCTAATAGAATACTCCCTTCTAGGCAGCTAGGGTTAGGGTATTAAAGCCCACACCCACAGTGACACCCCTACTCCAACAAGGACACAATCTCCTAATAGTGTCACTCCTTGGCCCAAGCATATACAAACCATCACAGACAGTATTTTTTGTCTGTAGATGAATAGGATAATTTTTGTCCAGTGGCTATTTTGCCATAACTGGAACAACTCCATATGGAAGTTTTGATGCTCAGTTTCTTCTTTGAACCAAGAAGGGCATACTATCAGGAGCAGACATGCCTCTAATCAAATTATCTTTAATAATAAATTAATATTAAATGTTACATTCTGTGGATTTCTGATGTTTTTGAAGACTATTTATATAAAGTATATCTGAATTGTTGAACCTTGACTACTCTTAGCTATTTCCATTTGAATATTGTAGAAAGTACCCTAATATAATTAGATCAGAATCTAATATAAACATGGGTTAAATACTTTGCCCTTAATTTGCATTACTTAGTCATTTTAAACAGTTTGTAATAGCAGTTATTAGAAGGACTGGGTATAAACCTTGTATTCTTAAAAGAGTTGCATAGGCACAATGCCTATCTAAAAGTAACAATATTAATCTTAAATTTTGTATCAGGTTGCCTTTACATAGACAAGACAGGGATGGTTAAAGAGAGCATGAAAAAGTTCAGAGAAGGCCCTGAGAAAAGAAAGAGAGAGAAAGAGAAAGATGAGAACTGGTACAAGAATTGGCTTTCAACCTCTCCATGGTTGTCAATCCTACTTCCTCCTATCTTGGGACCATTAATTGGGTTATTTTTGCTTATTTCTTCTGGTCCCTGGGCCTCAAATAGGCTGCCTAACTCTGTGAAACAACAGATAAATAATTTGGTAGCAAAACCTATTCAGATACATTATCATAAGTTAGCTATGGAGGACCACGAGACTCAAGGTGAGGTCGTTACTTTATCCAGGGTGTTCCCAAAACCCATCTCCACCCAACCTAAAAGAGGGAACTTCCGCCCCTAGACCAAGCAGAGAGGGGCCACCCAGAGCCCCCTCTGACAGGCGACCTGAATTCTTGCTTAGGCTGCGAGGCTAAGCACTGCAAGGGAATACCAATAAAAGTTAAAAATATCTATCTGGGTTCCCTGAGGGACAAGCCTGACTGCATATTTTGATGTCAAAAATATCCCCTCTCCAGGAAAAAGACATCGGGATGGGAATGGCCCTCATGCCTCAGTGGAGAACAACAGGGGGACCAGAGCCATTACAAAGTTGCCTTCAATTACTGGAGGTCAGGCCTCTATCCCCACCTTTGCAAGAATAGAATTGCCACATCCCTTCTATACTTAGGGAAGGGAGGAGATGTCAGGGGCAGCCCGGCTTATACACTGAAGGCCTAAAATCAGCCATAGGCCTAAAATCAGCAATAGGCCTGTCATACATGTATACTAACACCAAGTTTTGGGTCTCTGGAAAAACAATGAAACAGAGGGCTATAAGCTATTGTAAGCAGGTAGCTTTTGTGGAAATTTACCAGCCCGAGTAGTCATAGACCTTGCAAACAGGTAACCTTGGCAGAAAATACCAACTTAGATAAGGACAAGTGAATCATAGACAGAGTCATAGTGACCTGTCCCCTGAACCTTCACCCAGCCCATACCATGTTCTGAAAGATATCTGTATTCCCCCTGAACACCCACGCTCCGGTGTCATCCCCTTTCCCATTTCCTGCCTTTTTGTGTTTATAACCTCTGTGTGAATAAGTAAAAATTATGATTTTATTTAAAAAAATAAATAAAAATATAAAAAAGAAAGAAAAAATTTGTATTAGTATAAGAAATTTATATCAATGAAATCCTTAAATATGCATCAATCCATAAATTCTGTACCAATGTAAAATTATAATTACAATTTGTATCAATTATAAAGATCTCTACCAATGTAAGATTGTAGCTATATAATACTTTGCTTAAGAATAAATATAGTAATCCATCGCAGCTATTTCCTTCCTGTTCAAAATTATGACCATTTCCAAATTATTCCTCAAATTGACAACCTATCTATAGTTTATAAAATAACCATAACCAGACACCCAAACCCAAGGGATCATGACACTCCACACCTTCTTCCTGCTGAATATGGGCAGCAAAAATCATTTAAGGGGGTAAGAAGGGGTAGAAAAATTAGAAAATTTGGTTAGATTTAAGAAAAAGAGTTAGTATCTGTTATTCAGTCTCTATGTGCTTAGAAGGCTCAGGGCTTGACTAAAGTTTTGACTGGATCCATCTGAAAAGCTGGATGAAGCAAAGTCATTTGGAATCAGTGGCAATTCCTGAAGCTGTTCTGGAAGCAAGTCTCTGAACAACATCAGGAAGCAGTGGGGTGTATAGGGTGGACATGGGGGATGGAACAGTAGGTCATTTCAGCATCCCTAGGATGAATCTTGCCCAAGTTGTACAATCTGTAGCACATGAATCTCACAACCAAAGTTTTAGTATTATTAAGATATTCATATGGATTGTGCAAGGATTGATCAGTTAAGGATTAATTTGTTCCTTGTTGGACCAGGTGAAAGGCAACTGTCTTTTTTATTACTTAATTTGAACAATAACCAATTGTAATGTATCTTCGTTCATGCCATGTGAAAGATGGAATGATGAGTCTTAAGGATTCCATAACCAACAAGATTTATTGTCTAAATTTAGCTGAAGTTTTGGCTAGAGACATTTTTATGTATAAGCCAGATATAGGGCTGTTCCCCTGTCTAGGAATCAGCAGATCAACTTACCTGTCCTGTTTGGTCTTCTTCATTTTTTTTCTTTTCTGTCTGTACCCAAGATCTTCAGGGGGATCTTCCCATATCATATCTGATCCATGTCACTATGGAAGGGTTCCAAAGCCTTTTATCCTTTCCTGTCAACACAAATAAAGAGCCTCTCTCCCAAAATAACATGTCCTTGATCCAGTAACCAGAAATCATTAAAAGTATAGCTTGACCTCTCTCCCAGTAGAATTTTAATATTGTAAATACTACCAAACTTATAATCGTCTTCAGTTTCATAATTAAAACAACTTAAAGCAATTAAAACAACCTAAACAAATATTATTTACTGAGATAGTGCACCTCCATTATCTCCTGTTTTTTTGTTTGTTTTTATACAATGAATTTTTAATAATGAGATCAAAGCCTAAGTTTCTACTGTGTGAGATACGTTACGTTCTCTACACAATGCTTTTTGACCTATAATTTAAGATCAAAAGCCTCTATTATTTATTTATCTAAGTATATTTAAATCCTCCCTTTTATGGAGAATAATACCTCTGCAAGGATATATGTCCCCTTTTCTTTATATAGGTTAAATTAACATAAGCTTCTACTATCTAAGTTTATTCTAATGACTTCCTGCTCTTTCACTTATAATTTAAGATCAAAAGCTTCAAAATATTTATTCATCTATGTATTTAACTTTAATTAAATTCCTTTCTACTTACTGTATAAGCCTATTTCTATGTATACTTAAAAAAATTGAACAATTACCATTTTACTTCCTTCTATCCTTAAAAAACAATTAATTATCTCTATTCTTTATTTATTTGGTTGTGGGAAGCGGGCAGCTTCTATTGCTTGCCTGTCTCCACCTTCCTCTGAGCAGGCAACGTGTTGCTTTGCATAGCAGGGTCTTTCAGAATCTCTGAGCTCATGCTTTTTGTATAGTTCCGAACTGTGGGAAGAAATTCTCATGTGGCTTGGGAAAAATCTGTAGCCTACTGAGAAGCCAATTCTCCCCTCCTCCTAATTGTATATCATGGCATGTGAGTATTCTATCCAAGAATTTCTAAGTAATTTTTAATAGTGAGTTCTTACCACATTGCACAGCCATCTGTAGTGGTGAGTTAGTTAAACTGCTTTGGCTCTTGGTGGGTAGTGTACCTATCTGAGACCTCTCTGGATTCACAAATAACACACACTTCTAATCCTCCTCAAAGCTGGCAGGCTAGTATACATTCTCTCCTCCTACTTTCCTGAGTCAATTTGTTAAATCAACATTTCATCTCTGTTACCCCAGACCCAACCAGGAAAGTGGACTTTAGGGCCATTTTCCTGGATTCTTACATGCTGATGTGCCTTTAAATTTCATTTTTCTCCTTCTGCATTATGGCGATTCTTGCCTCTCCCCTTTCATTAGGTCTCTTGCACAGACAATCTAAAAGTTCTGCCCTGCCAATGGCTATACAGAAATTCTCCAGTGGAAGCCAGCTGGGAGCAGAGACTCTCAGGTCTAGAAGCACAGCTCTTTGGGAGCCAAAATAAGACAAAGCATTAGAGCCAATTCCCAACATCTCTTCTCCCTATTTGTTGCCTCATATGAAGAGCAATGAAAACAGCTGACAATTTAGTTACTGGAATATTCTGAAGTGACATTGTAGGCAATGGAAATCTGTGTGTTCCTTGTGGTTGTGATATGAATATTTTGTTTTGATGTGTAATAGAAGTAGGCATTAGCTGGGCATGGAGGTGTGTGAGTTGCAGTATTCAAGAGTCTGATTTGAGGGAAAAAGACCACAGGTTTTGATAAACACATTCACCCCCAAAATGGGTATTAAAGATGTATCCCCACTTACAGTTTCAGGTAATAGTCCATCACTGAGCAAACATGAGTGGAAATTTAAGCAGAAACCATGGAGGAAGGGTGGTTTGCTGACTTTTTCTCTGTCCTGGTTCAGGTTCCCACTAGTTTCCTTATATAGACCAGGCCCACCAGCCTAAGGATATACTGCACGTACAGTAGACTGGTCCCTCCTACATCAATTAGCAATCAAAAAATACCCCACAGGCATGCATGAAAGCCAATCTAATCCCAGGTGACTCTAGTTGTGTTAACAATAAAATTTAAACAAGGTTGATGGAGAGAAGAAGAGGAAAGAGAAGAAAGAAAAGGAAGACAGGAAGGAAGGAGGAGGAGGGAGGGAAGAAAGGAAGGAAGGAAGAAAGGAAGGAAGGAAGAAAGCAAGAAAGCAAGAAAGCAAGCAAGCAAGCAAGCAAGCAAGCAAGCAAGAAAGAAAGAAAGAAAGAAAGAAAG
>NW_021604563.1:21476937-21479199 GCF_004785775.1 Grammomys surdaster | reverse complement strand
AGGAAGGAAGAAAGAAAGAAAGACAGAAAGAAAGAAAGAAAGAAAGAAAGAAAGAAAGAAAGAAAGAAAGAAAGAAAGAAAGAAAGAAAGAAAGGCAAAAGGCTAAGGAGGACAAAAGTGCTCATTGTTGTAGCTATTATGTGCCTAAATTTCCAGAGCTTCCCCCATTCTGCTTGTATTCAAGATTGACTTTTGGACACTGTATCAATGAACTGTTTTTCCATCTGTCTTTAGTTGAGTTCAGCCAATGAATAACCACAGCAGACAATTAAAGGCTAAGTTCAGTGTATCCATTACTAAAAGCAACATCTCTGTCAGGGACATTTCTTCCCTACAGCTAGTCTTTCTATGTTCTCAGAATAGCCTTGAATTTTCAAAACTAGAGATTGTGAACTTGCACCATTTCTGCTCTTTTTAGTGAACTTCATTAAAGGTCATTTAAAAATAATATTAACCTTATTTTCATATGTTTGAAAATTGTATATATGTACACAATGTATTTGATCATATTAACACCCATTTTCCCAGTCTAACTTTCCCAAGACCTCTCATCAAACCTCAACCCCATGTCTTGCTTTCTTTTTTCATGAAATAATCTATTTTGTAGAGTTGTGGGGGGCAGAGAAAGCCCTGAGTGAATGTGTTGTTGACATGAGCCAGCTATGTTAAATACCCTCGTCTCAGACCCATGGGAAAAACGCGAAGCTTTCTCTCTGGAATGCACCCCAAAGGGACAGGAAAGCCTTCCTCTGGTCCATGTGCAGATATTGATAGTCTGTGAATCAAATGTCCACCATAGCTTTTCCCGGATCCCAAGATGTTTATAGCCTACAGACTGTTCTCCCACAGAGATTGCATCTACTGAGATTAGCTTAATCTGTTTCCCTGATAGGGTTGTATACAATAAATCCAGCCTCCTTGTTCAGCTGTATGCACTAACCCTGCATCCTAGTTCAACTGGCTATAATAAACAAGCTGTTTTCCCACAGCACTAAAGATTCTCTATCAGAGAATTCATTTCAATAAAAATCCCAGGGTCTTTTGTGTGTGCATGTTTTCCTTATTTTCCTTTAGCCCTAGTTATCTGAAGTCATGATAGATATGGCAAGTGGCTCCTGACCAAAGGCAAGAATGTAGATATTAGTTATTGGGAACACTTATGTCAGATGAGGGAATGCTCCCCAGAAAAGATTAAAGACAAAACAAGAAGATAGAAAAAATATGGGAAAAGAAGAAACAAAAGTAGCAAAACCAAGAAGAATAAAGGGATAAATAAAAGAGGGAGGAGTAAATGGACCATATTTCAATTCATATAGTATAAAGAAATTATTAACAAAAACTGTACCTTGGTTTTGTGCCACCAAAAGACTCAAGGGCCTTATTGAGGGTGAGAGATTTGGGATAACACACTAATTATTTTGACAGGTTTCTTGTATTTGAGCAACTGGACCTAAGTAACCTAGGGTAAATGCTGTGTTGTCGTGAGGTTGTGGTTCCAAATTTTTAAGGGAGATCAAATAAAACTGTATGACATGTGTTCCTATGGCTCCACATACCTAAGAACTCATTCTTATACTTGTTTTCAGTGACAATACCTGGCTTCCCTTTGATTGGTTAGGTATAGCAATACCTTGCACAAACCCAGGAGATTAGCTGTTATTCAAAAGTGGATCTATAGAATTATATCAAGACCAGTTGCAGCATAATTAAGGTTATGAAATTGCTATAATTGCAGACTTGCTCCTAGGTACAGGGCTTCACAAAGGAGCAAGAAACCAATTCAACTATCCTTTGCAAGCCTACCAACAAATTAACATAGCTTCCATAAGGGCATGGAGAGACAGTTGCCAAAGAGAGAAAACCTTGTCACTGCCTGAAATTCTCTGGGGCTCAGAAGAGCCTTACCCAGACTTTTTAGCCCAGCTCTTAAAAGTTACAAGGTGCCTAAGAGCTGACCCAAAAGCAGGAAAGGTGCTTATTAAATAATTGACTTTGGAGAATGCTAGTATTTTTTTAAAGGAATCACGTAGAGGTTCAAGCAAGAGCTTAAATTTAGAAGAGATGATTAGAATTGTGTGCCAATATAGGTCCTAGCCACTTACAAGGTGCAGCTCTCTCAGCGGCCCTTAAAGAAGGTGTATGCCCTGAGAGAACAGGTGGTGCCTGTTATGCATGGAAAACCTGGACATCACAGATTGACACGACAGGAAATTCAAACTAACTAACTAACTAACTAACTAACTAACTAACTAACTAACTAAC
>NW_021604563.1:21441132-21476927 GCF_004785775.1 Grammomys surdaster | reverse complement strand
AACTAACTAACTAACTAACTAACTAACTAACTAACTAACTAACTAACTAACTAAGCTGGGCCTTTGTGTCCACTATATAATATGCACAGCCCTATTATTGTATCTTTCACTTCAGAGAGGAATCCATTGGGCTAAGAAATACTGTTCACAAAAGAATATTTATGGGCAATCTCTTTGAGAGTGGGGAAACAGCTGATCCAAGCCAGGCTGCAGCAAATAATAGGGCCTATGTATCTCTAAAGAGCCCCATAAACCAAAATGGCAGACAGGTGATCCTCACCCACTAAAATGCACCATCAATTAATTATATTGGGCAACCTCAGGCAGTAGGGGATTAGACCTCAATTCTGCCACCTGAAGTACACTAGCCTCTAACATGGAGATCTACACCATTCCCACCAGGCCCCCCCCTACTGCCAGGCATAGTGGGACTTACTTTATAAAGCAGCCAGACTCTAAGGGGACTATAGATTCACTAGGAGGTAATAGCTGATGGTTATACAGGAGGAAATTAAAGTTCTGGGTCAGCTAACCAAACTTGTTTAGATATTACACCTGAATTAAAAAATAGATCAACTAATGATCATCCCCAGTCTTAAATGAGCTAAGTTACTCATGACTCAGTTTTAGGGACAGAGGTTTTTGATACTCAAAGTACGTTTGTTGGGTACAAATAGTAATGGAGAATCATCTAAAAATGAAGTATATCCATATATCTCTATTTAAATGACAGAGCTTCTCCTAGGCTTCTGTGATTTCAGAATGACGACAGTCCCACCATGGTCACTTCAGCCAGCTGCTGCTAATTTGCAGGGAGTTGATGAGGCATAGGAACCATTACAGAGTTCTACCATGATCAGCTGGTGCAATGCCAAAGCTCATCAAGGTATTTTAGGCCATATGTTCTCCCCAATATGCCTGTAAATTTCTGGGGATGAGATATCCCGAGCTAAATGGGAATTCTTTTATTTAGCATAAACCATATTATCTCTCATCAGATGTTACATCAGGGATTTCATGTTTTAGGAGGTTTAGGTAAAACTCAAAAGGTGCAACTATTCCCACAAATCCTTAAAGTAATTGTAAAAAGCTGGGATCCGGGTATCCCTGGACAAAATCTTTTCACTAACAGCTTTAGTATATCATAAGGCAAGCTCCCATGGAAATTTGCCTCCTGGATCATTTGACTATGGGAAACTCCCATCTGGATTCTTGCTGGAGTGACTGCTTGCTATAGAAATGTGGACTGCTGACACTGCTTTGGTGGAGAACCAGTTACAGGCAGGATACATAGATCACTCCAATAGTCCTCAGAACTTCTTTTTCTTTGTTATAGAAAATAAATCGGTTAAATGGAGGTGGTTATATAACTTAAGAGCTACAAATAAAGGCATGTAGGCAGTGGGGCCCTCCAGCCAAGACTGCCATTGCTTCCTGCTGTACTGTTTCACTTTTATTTAATTATAGTTGACTTAAAGAGTTGTTTGCTCATCATTCCACTGTATCCCTGCAATTAGGAATAATTTACTTTTATCTTCCTCACAGTTAGTCATACTCTATTAGCATAGTACTTTCAATAGAAAGACTTCTCTCAGTGTAAGAAAAGCAGTACTACTGTGTGGCAGGAATTCATGCTGAGCTGTTAGCCCACAAATGACAAAACCCCTAAGGTTTATATCATACACTATACAAATAACTCCTATGTTGTCAAAGTAATGTTTGCCACATGTATATTTAGAATTCTAATATACATTTGGTAGATCTTTTCTTTAATGAGTATGCAGTGATCCTTGTTATTTATTCTGACTAGTTTTTCTCTAAAATTTATTTTGTCCAGTATTACAATAACTATATATATAACTCCTTGTTTCTTGATTCCATTTATTGGAAAAAATTTTTGATGCTTGCATCCTAAGGCGGCCCCTATGTTTGATGGTGAAGATGTGTGTGTGTGTGTGTGTGTGTGTGTGTGTGTGTGTGTGTGTTCTTTTGTGCACCATATGTGTGAAGAAGCACTCAGGGGCTAGAATAGAGAGCATTTAATCTATTGAAACTGGAATTATAAACAGTTGTAAGCTGCTATTAGTATGCTGGCAACCAAATACAGGTCCTCTACAAGAAGAGTAGATGCTCTTAACCACCAAACTATCTCTCCAGCCCTGTGCTATATTTCTTAGAAGCAACAAAAAACTAGAACCTGTTTTTTAATCGAATCTTTTGGTCTCTGTATCTTCATTGGGGAAATTTATACCATTATTAGTACTAAACTAGTTTTGAATGATGAATATTAATTACTATTTTTTGGTGTTTTCTTTGATGAACTATTCTGGCATGCTTTTTATTCCCTATGACCTCATGGTCATATTTATCCTTGTCTTCAGACGAAAGTGCTTTGTCACAGTAGCCTCTTCACACTTCACTTAAGGTCATAAATTTCTTTAATCTATTTTTACCAAGAAAGAGTTTCCCCCCCCAAATTTTATTAGTTTTTCTGGGTAATAATCTGTCTTAACAATGTGGTCTTTCTGAACTTGTATCCCTTTCCAACTTCTGTTGAGTAATCAGGCATTATTCTCATGGGCCTGTGTTTGTTGGTGATTTGATTTTTGTTCTTGTATGCTTTAATACCCTTCCTTTCTTGTGTATTTTAAGTGATGGTTTTTGTGGTTTTATTTTTATTTTTTTATTTTATGTGCATTGGTGTTTGACTTACATGTATGTCTGGATGACGATATCAGATCTTGGAGATACAGACAGTTGTGAGCTGTCATGAGGGTGCTGGAAATTGAACCTGGGTCCTCTGAAAAAGCAATCAGTGCTCTTAACCACTGAGACATCTCTCCAGCCCTGCCCCCCATTTTGTATTATAAGTATTTTAACTAGAATATGTCATGGGGGAGTTCATTCCCTTTGTCTATGTTTAGGGAATTTTCTTCTACGATTTATTGAAATTATGTTTTATGTCTTCACGATGGCATCCTCTTTCCTTGCCCCTAATCCAAGGTTGGGTCTTTTCATGTGTCTTTTCATGGCATTCCAGAGCTCACTCACATTGTCTTCACATATACCTTTTTATAATTTCTCATTGACCTTTACTAAATGATCCAGTGCCTCTACTTTGTTTTCCATTCCCACATCTCTGTTTTCTACATGATCCATTCAATTGTTGAGACATTCCACTGAGATTTTTATTTAACTTGTTGATTTTTTCATTCCTACAAAAATTTTCATTTAGATTTTCTTAACAATTACTTAATATCTGGGATTAACCATTCCAGTCATCTCTCTTGGAGTCTACTCATATCTTCTTTGAATTGTTTTAAAGTATTTATAAACATTGTTTTAAATTCTTTGTCTGGTAGTTATTCAGAGTCATTTTAATGAGGCCCCATTATTGTATTAGTGAATTGTGGAGATGTGTTGTCTTATATTTTCATGTTCCTGTTTGTGTCTTGGTACTTCCATACCCAGAGTTAGCTCATTAGCCAAAGTTTTCTTTCTTTCTTTTGAACCTTTGTAATGTTTCTTTTTTAATGTGTCCTTTTTCTGTGACAATGATGTTTGCAGTGTTTAGTGGAGGGTTAGGGCATAGTTTCTCTCTGTGGTACTGGCATTTAGGGACAGAAGCTCTATCCTGAGTCTTCTTCAGAAGGCCAGGTGTTGTTCAGTGCTGAATGGGCTGTCTTGTTTGGGCCTGCAATTTTTAGAGTGAGTTGTGGATCTCTCCATATACCTGTGGAACTTACCCTAACTCAGGTCTGATTTCTAGCCTTAGTCTGTAGCATCCTGAGTTGTTGAACATCTGTTGTACCTGTAGGCCTAATCCAGAATCAAATTGTGTCCCCATCTTGGGTCCACAGTTTCTTCTTGTTGGGTTTTTAAAGTTTATTTATTTTATGTATATGAGTATACTGTTGCTGTTGTCAGACACACCAGAAGAAGGATCCCCTTACAGATGGTTGTGAGCCATCATGTGGTTGCTGGGAATTGAACTCAGGACCTCTGGAAGTGCAACCAGTGCTCTTAACCTCTGAGCCATCTCTCAAGCCCACAGTTTCTTCTAAAGCTACCGAAAATGTGGAACTTCTCAAAAACCAGTAGACCTTACCCTAACTCAGGACAGGTCTATACCCTAGTTCTGCAGCTTCTACTAGAGCTCTCAGGAGATGTGGAACTTTCTACATGCCTGCAGTCCTAACCTGGAATGAAATTCAGTCCCTATCCTGGATACTCAGCTTCTATTGCAGCTGTGGTAGGTAAGAAGTGGCACTCCCTCCGCTAGCAGCCATCAACTGCCAATAATTCCACGTTAATGGATGGGCCCTCGAGTGCCCTTCCCTTCTCAATGCTGAATGTTTTAACTGACCTGATCTTGTGCAAGTCTTCTGCAGGTAACTATAGCTGTGGTGAGTTCATGAGTTCAAAATCTAAATACTGTCCAGAGGGTAAGCATTTAACAGCATTCCTCCCATGGTCTAGCTCTCTCATTATTTTGGTCCCGGAATCCACAATTCATAAGCCTTTTATAGTTGGTTATCAATACTCCTTTATCTAATTTGAAGGCACCATATGTTTGCTGTTAAAACTCTAGGTAATACATTAAATATGAATTTCTCATTTTTAGCTCATTTCACATTCTTATTAAGAGCTCACGAATGGATCAGAATTGTCCCCACTTACAAACTCTTATAAACATACTTTTTATTCATTAGTTATGAATATTTAGGAAAGATTAGGTAGATGGCTATGAATATTATGCTGTTTCATAATATGCCAATAGAAACTTTTTCTTTTAGCCCGTTATCAACAAAATTTGATATACAGGGCATCTTTCTACTGATGCTTGTGTTAAAACGTGCTATTTTGCATGGTTGTATTTCTTTGAAGGGCATTATGTTTTCTAACTTGCATGAACGTTGTTGCTAGAATTATTATACATTTACCATTGATTTAATGGCTGTTGATGTAAGGTATCTTTGTACCTAATTACTGTTATTTGCTTACTTAGTTATCCTCAATTAATTATGATTCTAGAAAACCTTTCAAATAGTTTTTGATGGGTTCTGAAACCTAAATCCTTCTGTCATTTTGTTGTTGTTGTTGTTGGAATGAGGTTAAATAATGAATTTAATTGAGATATTTGTTTTTAATGATGCCTTCTCTTCCAAGTTGCACAACATTCTTCATTTATGTTTTTTAACTAAGCTTTCTCGTTTTCTTCAAAATAAACATAGACATTTCATTTATGTCTCTGTTACTACTGAACGCAATGTGCTTTATTTTACTTGCTGGGATTTATGTATACTTTGTCCCTAGTGATAGAAAGGCAAGCCATTCACTTTGTGTTTATCACAATTAATCATTGTATTAGGGTTAATTTTTTTAATCCACTAATCTCTAGTGTTTAGACAACATTATCTAGTAACAAATATAATTTTTCCTCTCTGAAAAATGCATGTTTATCATATATTCCCATGTTGAACAGCATGTCAGGAACAACACTGAATAAATACAAAAACATCACTTCTTTTTGTGACTCACCATTAGACATAATGAATTTGAAAATACACTTTCTTTTTTTTTCTAGTTCTTTGTATATATTCTTTTGTTTTTTAAAATTTGTACCATATCATTTCTTTCAAATAAAAATTTCTTTATATTTATGTGAATAAGTGTTTTCCTACACGTATGCCTATGTACAACCTGTATGCCTGATGCCTGTGGCTCTATAGTTACAGACATTTGTGAATTGCCATATGGATGTTGTGAATCAAAACTGAGTCATCTGGAAGAAGAGCCAATGCTCTTAAGTGTTGATCCATCTCTCCATCCCCCCTCCTTCTTTTAATGAATCAGTTCTTTTCCCTATTATTTGTTTATCCCAATCTTTTAAATATATTTTTTGAGATTATAACATATTTCCCTTCCATTTCCCCCTTTCCCAAACCTCCCATACCCCTCTCTCCATTCCCCTTTAAATCCATGGCCTCTTTCTACACTGCTATTTATGCATATCTGTATATGTGTACACATTTGTATTCCTAAGTATAATCTTTTCAGCCTGTATAATGTTACTTGTATGTGTTTTCAGGGTTAAC
Organism: Grammomys surdaster; assembly: GCF_004785775.1. Classification (NCBI taxonomy): domain Eukaryota; kingdom Metazoa; phylum Chordata; class Mammalia; order Rodentia; family Muridae; genus Grammomys; species Grammomys surdaster. The sequence goes on along the minus strand of NW_021604563.1, from coordinate 21,470,829 downwards.
CATTTGTTTTTGTTGTTTTTGTTTTTTCAAGAAATAATTTCTATCTGTTCCCTGTGTTGACTCAAGCTATCATCTACCTCAGCCTCCTGAGTAGCTGGTATTATAAATGCCTGTCTCTTTGTCCAGCTGAGAACTAGTTCTTGAATTTATTAGTTACTGTTGTTCTCTAACAACTGAACCTTTATTTTCTTTCTATGTATTTCAAAGTTTGTGATATTTCTGAATTTCTGATGTCAAATAGCTGCTTTTCTTTGATTTAAAATAATGCTGATATTTTGAAACCTTAGCTTTAACTAAAGCATATTGTCTACTGTAACTGAGCAATACTCACTACCAGCCAATAGAAAAGAAACTGTAGTACTGTCCTACTTGGGATAGAGTTTATACTTCTAGATAAATGTGTAAAGATGTCAAGCCTGTGAAACTGTTAAAAATCATCAGTGTTGAACCAGTATTGGCCCAAAGGTTAAATAACATGTTTCAACAAGACTGACAACCTAAGCACCTGAGTTCCATCCCTAACACATATTTAAAGGTGGAAGGAGAGAATCTACTCATGAAAGTTGTTCTCTGACCTCCACATACTTGTCTTGACACACACACATCCGCACTAAATAAATTAATTTAACTTCAAAGGGTCTCAATGCCTTGTTCAATGTGTGTCTTTGCTGAGCTGCTACAGATGCATATGGTTGTCTATGGTTTTATAAAAAAAGGAAAACCAGTAAAATATTTTCAATTGTTCTGAGCTGAAGAATCCCAGTACATAGTTGAATTTGTTTGGCAAGAAAATTAAGATATTTATAACACAATTAATACAAAGTGAAAATAAGGAAATATGAGATCATGAAACGTAAATATGTAGAGATGGGAATGGAAGCAGAGTTATGTTCATAATTTTATAACTGATTCATGTAAACAAACACTAAATCAATAATTTTTACATTAAGATCTGTCAAGTGATGAAAATAAAACATGATTGAGTATGGTAAACTTTATTATAGGGTTGTAGAATTCATACAACCAGAACTCCTTACAGCATTCAGCACCTGTACAGTTCTGTGGATTTCACAATACAGATATCAGTGAGAAAGAATCATTACATGAGTAAAAAATTGCTTCCTCATGAATATTGTTCACATATCAGTTAGATTCGTTACACAGCACCTGATAGAAATGCAAAAATGTAACTTCTGAAATCAAGAGAGTTGAAAACAATGAAGAAGAAAACAAAAGAATGGTAAGAGATTTGACATGCTTCACACAAAAATGTCAAAAACAAATTTCAAATATTTTAAATTTAAAGCATGCTCTAGCCAAGTGATTTTGTCAAGAACCTGCTTTAAATAAAACAAGAGGATGGGCTTTATTGTCAGGATGGTAAGATGACACATTCATGCTGCTTTCAGAAATCTAAACCCTATAAATTCAAGAGAAAAGATAATCATTTGACTTGTTGAAATCAGCAAGCAATGTCAGTTGAACTAGAATTGGACAATCGCTTGCAGTGGTTAGTAGTTTCCTCCCCCCTTTCCTTTTCCAGTATAAGCAATAGAGTAAATGCATGAGTAAATAGCTTGAGTATCCCATCAATTTCAAAATCAAAGTCAGATGGTAAGTTTCTGACTTCTTATTACCAAGGATACTCTTTATCTGTCACTCTTCACTCCTGACAGATCTTGGTTTCAACGATAAATTCATTGGGGAAGTGTCTAATTTTCCAGCATTTGTCGATGGCGCGCTTGTTGAAACCTGTGAATACACAAAAATAAAATAAAATAAAATAAAAACAAAACAGCTTTGGAGTTTTCTGTGCTCAAGAAACAATATTCCCATGCAGTCTACTCCCATTCTCTTCCACTCATCCAATAATAATAAATTGCCTACCCAGCAGGAGGTCTCTGCGTCTAAGGCGGAAGGATTTTCGGTTGTTGCAAAGTTGGTAAATAAAAATACCAAGGTTACTAACATCACGAATTTCTTCCACAGCAACCAGGTCTTCACGAACCACATAAGTATGAGGCAAATACTTGCCACTCTATAAATGAAATCAAGAGAGATTAAAATGATACATTCTCAAAGACAGTATTTAAATCCCTACTTATAGTCTTTTAAAAATAGACATTATTAAAAATGGAATTCAGTTTTATATACTATACTATTTTTATTATACACATATGCATTTATGGGTTTCAAATTCACTGTGCTATTTGCACATACACACTGCATGCATTGATCAAATCCAACCTCTCTTTATCCACCTCTCCCTACATACTTTCCCTCCTCAACCTCTATTAATCAGTGTTCTGTGTTCAGGTGAACATTTTTAGCTACTACATATGAAGGAGAACATAAAGCACTTGTCTGTTTGACTGACTTACATTACCTAATATAAAATACTTCAGTTCCATCTATTTTGGCACAGCACACACTTTTCATTCAAAAATATTTCAACAAAATGGAATGTCTGGCCCAACTCATTAACTTTTTAGAATAACGAAGCAAAATTATTTGGAAATGCTTATAAAAAAGTTTGATCTTTAAAATACATACTGCCAGTTTGCCAAAAAGCTCCACCAGATTCTTTGGAGTCATAACAATGGAAGTATTGAGGGGCATCAGATAACAGTTTCCCAAAAGCAAGTCCAGATAAGCAGTCATTCCCTGTTGGGAAGGTGAGAAAAGATGGGTATTATTAATATTGCAGACTTACTAAGTACCATTTGAACAAACAGCTTGAAAATTCACCACTTTCTACTCAATAACAACAGAGTGAAAGGGCTTTGCTTCGGAAAGATGTTCATTTATGAATAGATTTATTGCATTTTGGTGATATAGGGGAAAGAGAAAATTCTTAAATAGCTACAAGAAAGCAAAATCTACCTTCTCAAAGTCATGAATAATTGCCGCAGGATCACTATCTGAGAAGCTGGGAACAGGCACATCAATGATAGCAATGTTGTCATCCTCACGGATATCAGCCTCCTCAGTCACAGGCAGAAAGTATGGCTCTCCTCCATGAATGGAATTGACAGGATCTTCAGAATCAAAGAAGCACATCTCACCATGGTAAATGGTGCTCTACGAGAGAAAAATTGGGGAGGAGAAACATTGTAATATTCACTACCGTGACACTTGCACTGTTTCTTAGACTCATGTCAATTCATCATACTTTGTTAATCTGAGACTCCTTCATTATAGTTAACATCATGACGCCTAGGCAATAGCAGAGATTGAAAGGTAATTTGAAAATGTTCCTCAAGTCTTCATTTCTCTGGTTACCACAATATAATTAATTAGGTTCATAATGAAACAGATGACAATTAGTAATTCAAAGTGTTAAGAATTAGAATTATTACCTTGGGCATGAAGTACTTGTAAATGCAAGCTCCACCAACAATCAGTCCTGCCAAGATGAATGAGAGGCCTAGGAGAGTAAGCATACATCTCCCAGACGAGCCATCTTTCTCCTGTGGGACAACCCTGAGTTCCTATTCAATAAAAAGCAAAATAGAAAACAAACCAAGATTAAACTTTCAGACAATTGTTTTTGTGTGCAATTTATCACCCCTAAAATCCAAGATATTTAAAAGTAAACAAAAACATTTTAATCAAAGACAATTTCTGATGCAATGTTTTTAAGACAATTTCTGATGCAAATATATAGAGTATCTGCAGCTACCCTAGCCTTCCTTCTAGCAATTTCAAACTTTATTATTTCAAAATAAGCACTTGTAGAATTATTAAAACAGTCATTTAATTTTTATTAAAACATTCAAAGTAGGCCTACCCTTTTAACATATGTTTAACGGACACAACTGTAGTTTTAACTATAGATATGATATAGTACAGCTTGCTTCTAGAAAGTATGTTCTTTAAGTAATTGGAACTAGTTATATTTTTTTATCAACACTGGCTTTCTAGAATAGACTCTTTGCTATTTGCTTAGAAATCAGTTTATTAACCTAAAAGAATGTTAGTAACCTTCAATTTGTTGGCTTGTTTTCAAAAAGCTTTATTGTCAAGTTGGAAAAGAGTTATTTCCTTTAATTTTAGAAGTTAATTGATTAATATTCTTAATTTTATTGGTAAGTATAGTGCTTCCTGGTATTATCCAGTATTCTATAGATTACAGTAATGTTATTTTCCAAGTCTTAGATTAAACAGTAGGTTTGAATGTAGAGAATTTGCTACATACAAAAGCTGTCTTGAAGCAGTAATTTAAACATTATTATGAAATCAAGAATTTGCTAAAAAAGATTAAAAAGAAAGATTCAAACTAAAAAGTAAGTGATTTAACTGTGCCCTCCATCGGGCAAGGAATTGTAAGGCCTACTATTTTTAATTTGCATGTCACAACATACCCCTCGGCCACATTATATATCAATGATAGAATTAGTGAAGGCAGGAAATCTTAGTCCTGATAATGCAAGCTGGTATTTAAACAATTATTTTAGTTGGTCTTCCATCAGAATTTTTCATGAAATTGCTATAATGTTTAGACATTTAACTGGCCTTATATTAAATTTAGGGAAAAAAAGCTTGTTAATATGAAAAAAGCAAGGGAAGAAAATTATTTGATAATTTTGTTCTCAAAATAAAGTGTTTTTTATTTAAAGGTCAAAATTTGAGATTCATATTTTCTTAACAAAACTTATTTAAGCTTATTTCATCAGTTATATTCAGCACGTACTGAAATACTTTAATTATTTTCATTTAAAATCTGTATAATACTGGGCACTAACAGAAACTGAACTTTAGATTTTGATTTTAACTACTGTCATACAGCTGTGGGATCTTAGAAGAAATTTTGTATAATTAAATTTCAGTGCAGGAAGATAAAATTACTTGGTAAAAGGCACATAATAGTTTAATTTGAAATTCTCTGAAGAGTGACTTTTTTTCTTGTTATTGAGACAGAAGAACAATTTGAACTGTAATTTCATTTTTCTTTTCCAATAATTCAGGAAGTTTATTATTTATCATGGCTTAAGTATGAGGGCTTGGTTTCACTAGACGCTCCTATTTAGTAGGAATAAGGATTTCTTTTGTTTTCATTTTACTTTGTTGGAATTCAGTGTAGTTGAATGAATCAATTTTCATAGCTAATTTCTTTTTGAAGTGTATTTTAAAAGTTACTGTATATCACTTGCCAATATTAGTCCAATGTGTTCAATCTCTGTAGATCAGGCCTAATCCATATATCACAAAGTAAAATGTCACATATCACTAACAAAGTGGCCAGGATAGGATTCTATTGTCGCTTTTCTAAAACGTAACAAAGAAACATAATCAAAGTGAAAGGTTTGTTTTTATTTAGTCTCCATCACACCACAGGACTGGCAGAAGTATTACATATTAATTGAATCTTTCTACAAGTTTTGGTGGCTAGGGAAAAAAAGGATTACTGTGTGGCTATTTTTTAACTACTGGCATCTACTCAGACCTCCCCTCAAATCTGGCCATGTTTCATTTACAAAAGTTAGTAGAAAGACAACTACATATTTTTGATCTTGTGTCGTTTAATTAAAACATCAACAATGCAAGGGGGTATTACTTTTGAGTTCTAAAATGTGTGATACACCAAAGCTAGTTTGATTGCACAGTTAAATATTGAAAGTTTCCATGATGAAAGTTCTGCGGCAGCACATCGGCATTCCAAATTGTATGCATAATTAAGTTTTACTACATGAATTCAGATGTCACTCAAAGCACTTTTCAAATATCCAGTCTGAACCTAGAAGAGAAAACTCTCTAAAGACAACTGGACAAGTTAGAGCACAGCAAGCTCCAGGACTGCAGATTCCACAGATGTAAAAGAAAATATGATTGCTTTGTAAAACTAAGATTTTACTGAGGAAAAAAAGACAGTTTATCTATACGTCAAACATGGTTGGTGTTTAAAGGAAATATAAATTTGACTACATAAACAACCTAGGAGGAGAGATCTTCTCCAGTGCCTGGAAAATGAATTGTTTAAATTGCAACATGGATATGCTTCTGATGTCTATACGAGGGCTATTGCTCAAAAGAAATAACCAAAAGAAGAGGATTTTTAAACGTGTTTTGTCAAGAATTAAAACCAATGTATGTTTTAATAGCTCCATTATCTAACCGTTAACACTGCTAACTAAAATTGTGTGTGTGTGTGTGTGTGTATGTCACACACACACAGATACACACCACACACACACACACACACACACACACACACTTTCCCCAACACATACAGTTTTGAGTTCAGGTTGCCCCTTGCCTCCATTCAACCGCCACAAAAGCAATCCTACAAAAGACACAGAGTCATATAATTTCACCCAAGTCAAAAATAAAGAAAAAAAAACCAGTTAAGTCTCTTGCCCTTGTTCACTCCGTGTGGCTGTTCTGCCCCTGTAGCTATAATTGTGTCTCTGGATAATTCCATAACCCATTTCTCATAACAAAATGACATGCAGGAATTTCTTCAAACTCCTTCCAACAACTTCCCGGGATAGGTGGTATTAAGTGATAGAACTGCATGGATGCAGAGAGGATGAGTTGAAGCACAGTAAAAGGTGACCCACTCAACTTACACTGCAGATTGCTCTGCCTGGAACTCTACGGCTGCAGGGCAGACAACAGTTTGTTTGTTCTCTGCACCTGCATATTCCCCCTTCTCTCTCCATCCACAAACCCCAGAAGACAGAGGTGGGCCCACTGGGAACTAACTACCTTGCCAGTCAGGATTTGAGCTCGGACTGTGCGGCTGACGAGTGCCTCCACATCTTGACGCGCCTCCTCCTTTTGCACCGCCGTAGGGGTGTTGAAGGCGATCTTCACCATGGTGAATCTTCGGGCTGCGCGGTAAGGCGCGGCTCGAATCAGTATCTTGGGCTGCAGGTTGGAAGAGGAGAGGATCGCGCTTGTTTGAGCAGCACTTACTGTCTCCCAGTCTCCCACAGGCAGCAAGCAGCAAGCTCAGGTCTGGGCTTACTTATGACGCAGTCCCAGGCTGGGTGGGAGAGCGTGGGCGGGGCCAGGGAGGTGCTGAGGGAGGAGCGGGAGGGGGCCCAAGCTCTGCAGTGGAAGCGAGTGGGGGTGGGAAGCTGCTAGTTGGGAAGAGAGGGGAACTGGAGCTGATGGCCGGCTTAGGGTAGACATGCCTCACCTGCACCCCAGGCATGCTCCTACTGCCTTCTGCACCCTCAGATAAGAGCAAGGCAGGAAGGAAGCCTGCCTGTCGTGTCTTTCTACTTCTGTTTGGACCACAATAGCCCCTGACTTTGACTCTGTTTTCCCCAAACTTGGGCCTGGCCCCCCGTGGGGCCCAGGACTGTAACTTGGAGCCAACCCAAGGTTTCTGAGTTCTACAATCCACCCAGGCCAGAAAGCACAGTTCTCTGACTGTTCTACACCTTTATAGTATCTTCCGTTTAAAGAATATCTAGAAGTTAGTTTATAGTTGCTTGCTTCATTCGCCCAACATTGTTTTTCTTTCATGCTTTTTGTTTTCTTTTATAATTTTAATTTTCCAACTTAAAGCAGTGTCAGATGAGGAAGACAGGGGTCGGGACGGCTTTTGTCTCCCTTACGCCTCATTTTGCAGACAGGACATGATGAGACCCAGAGAAGGGAGGGTGGAAAGCTCCGTCCTAATGAATCAGTGAAATAACCCAGATCTTTTCATTCTCCCTGGTCAGGATAGCCAGAGTAAGGTCTCAGCCCAGAGCCTGTTTCTCTTCAGCCACCAGCTGTGTAACCAGCAGGGAATAAGCAAGGGTGTGTGTACCTATGTGTTTAGGGAGGTAGAACACACATAATTTAACCAGATGCTGGTGCAGTTCTCATAGAAAAAATAACCTCTGAGGAACTGGCTTATAAAGCATTGTGAACATTTACATGGATATTCATCTAGTGGAGTTAAATTGTTTCTTTAGTCGGCTCCTAAACTGGTGACAGAGACAGAGTAACTAATGAAATTTAAGCTGGGGTGTTTGGTGATTTAGAGTTGGTGGTAGAGAGTTTATAAATAGTCCTGCTGCATAAAACAGAATAGAGGTCTGTTGTATGAAGGGTGCAATACAAAACAAAGCCCCAACAAAACAAAACACCGTTTTACTAGAGAATTCCCCACCTACTCATCAACTTAACTGAACAGACTTGAATATGCTGAGTTGCTTCCCTTCTGTCCAAGAAATTCTAACTTGGAGTTTTTCCCATGGAGATTGTTTTGCCTCTGAAACCCTCTCCTGTCTTTACTGTGGGAGCATTGCAAAGACAGAGTTCATATTCTCTGATAGGTCTCAGATGGGAAGGTGGAGGGAGAGGAACTGTGAGGAGCCTGTGCCTTGTACAAGGTCAGGACCTTATATGCAGGATGTTAGAGTTTACTGGCATCTTTTGCTCTTTCACTGTTTACTTAAGACTGACTATTATAATTCAACATTTGTCAGGCATTCCTTAGTTTAGGCATAGAAAATCTCAGTTTTCCTGGTATGTTTCTCTTTCCAGTTGCCCTCTGTTGGGAATCACCTTTATGACCACTTAGTTAGGATCTGTACTACCCTGACCCACACCACCTGAATCACTGAACGAATACCTATTTCCACACACTTATCTACTAAATGCAAGCTGCTTGATCAGATAACAATATGTTATTTTCTTATTATCTGTCCAGAAAAGTGGTAAGGCAGGAGGAGCAGGAATTTTTTCCATTTGTCCAAAGAAGCGACTCAAACTACCAAAAAGAGCATTTGGTCACTTGCTTCGTATGCAGCATTAGGTAAACTACCTGATCTCCTTAGACGCCATCTTTTTTTCCTCGTCTGTACTGTGCTGTTGGGGGGGTCATGTATGGGAATGCAAGAAGACGCTCATGTTGTATCATTCAGAAAATTAAAAGATAATGACATGATTTATTTTCCTAGGATTCCATTTAAATCTGTAGCACATACATACTTCAGGCTTATAGAACCTGTTTATTTTTGACTTCTTAAAAATCTTTCCGCTTCTGTAACTCTTAAAAAACCTCACTGTCTAGATGTAGGTCTTCCTGGACAAAGTTAAACTAAGCATAGTCACTTGTATTTATATACAACTTCTTTTGAATGGCTTAGACACCCTCTTTTAATTATTAGTACCATGCTCCATTTTCAGAATGCCAGTCATACCTCCCAAAGAATCTTTGCTACTGTTGGCAATATGTAATACAGATATATCGTCATTCTGTCATATGTCCTTCTTATCTCTCCCTTCCGCCCCCCCCCACTATTTATATATCTCAGTCTCTGTCTTTCTCTCTCCACCCTCTCTCTTCCTGTGTATGCATATGCACAAATGTGTGTATGAAATTGGGTATGGAATTGTGCAGGTTTTAAGATAATATTTTAGCAATAACCTCCTATGTTAATAACCATTTGTCCATTTCAAGAAGTGGTTCTTGCATGGTTTAAAATCTCAAAATGTATGCTTACAACTTGTTCATTGAGTTGAAACTCCAATAAACGCAATTCTGTCTACTAAAAATGTTTCATATCGACTAAGCTGTTTTTGAGTCATCTCCTTCACAGAAGCAACTTCTTGTTTCTTAGCATCAATGTCTCAACTTTCTTGTCTTTTGACACTGGAGGAGATCTGGCTGCCATGCTGCACCCAGCTCACATTGTTAATCATGTCTGAATGCACACTATTCACATTTATAAATGAGTTCCCTGTTCTCACATGCCAAATGATGACTAAATTAACACGACTTAGGCTGAATGGAACATGGCATGCAATTGGATGTTAAGTAACAATGTCAACTCTCTTTGAATCATCTTCTGAAGTTACTATATATCCAATCTACTATGCTGAAGTTATTAGAGGCATCTGTGAAGCTATAATTCGACTCATTATCACATTTGTTCTTTTATATATTGCTAACTGAGGTTATAATACATGCCGTGTACTGTGAATTGTTTTGGTAATATGAGAATAACCATGACTTTTCTTTTGTAAAGTACATTCTTACTGCACAGATTGCTATAATATATGCTGTGGGTCCTTCAGTGTTTGTGCCATACAAAGACATGGCAACTCTATTAACTGTTTAGGAAGACATAACAAATAAGTGGAGTAATTCCACCTACAGCCAGTGGTATTGTGACTGCACTAATCTTTAGCCTAACTATAGAGATCTAGAATCCTAGGAAAATTAATTTAACAGGTTATGAGTTGGGAAACCAATTAGGAGGCATTGTTACATATCCCAGATAAGAGACAGTGGATCTTGTTGACGTCTTGACATACCAAAAGTAAGGCATGACTTTTTAAAGAGATTCAGGAGAAATTTCAAATACCCAGTACTGGAACAAGTCATATTAATGACAAAAAAAATAAGGAAAATGATTTTGTTTTGTGTTTGAATGATATAAAATTCACACAGTTCTGGCACCCTTGGCAATAATAGAAAACATTCATTGAACCCACTAAAATTGAGTGTGTTCTCTGCTAAAGTATTTAATGTTTTTCCCTGTTCTTTACTGTTTAATGGAGGAAAGGTTGATTTGGGTTCATAGGTTTAAAATTTACAATCCATGGTTGGCTGGTTTTCTTGTGTTTGAAGCAGAAAATTGTGGCACTTGGGTGGGGTAGAACTGAGCTGCTCATCTCCTGGTGAAAAAGCCAGATAGGCCTGTGACAAGATTAATCCACTCAAGTGCCTAGTGTCCCACTTTATCCAATTGAGGCCTACTTCTCCCAATAAGGCCATCAAGTTATGAGTCCATCAGTGCCTTAACTCTTTGCTTAGCCCTTATGATACAATCACCTCTCAGTGATAGTCTCTATCTGAAGACCGATTGCCAACATGTGAGCCTACTGAGGGAACACATCAACTTCCACTTCATTGATAAGAAAACAGATTTTTTGAGAGATAGATTACTTGCTCAAAATCAAATTCTAACTCTGGTGGTTTGGTTCTATATTTTATACTAATAATCACAATGCTTTATTCTTACTAATCGAAATTAGAAAATCAGGTGAAGAAAATCAAGAAGGGAGCTGGTTTCACAGGGAAAATAACACACTAGTTCAGCAAAGGGCATGTTGCCCACTCATATTGTAAAAATAGATTCCTGCTTAGGATTTTATTCAGTGCTAACTACATTTGGAGCCTTTGAAACCTTTCCTGGCCTCTCCATGATTGACTATATGCTACTCCTCTTCAAACACATTGCTTCTACATTCTGCAGTTGCTTATGTCAGCAGAGAAGCAGCAAAAGGCATAGCTCACAAGCCATCTATTTCTGGGTACAACTCCAGGAGCTTAGTTTAGCTTTTAAGGAGCCATGACTTTTTTTTTAATTCCACAAATTAAATCCTAGGAGCAGAGCTAGGGCCCTTCACTTGAGGTAACATAGGCAACTTGCTTTCATAAATAGATTCTTAATTCTCCACTCCATATATGGTTTTCTCTTTAAACTAGGGAGCTCTGATAACAGGACGATATGTTAGGCAGGAGGTTCAACTTTGTAGCCCCAGTACTCAGGAGTGGAGAATCTGAAATTCAAAGTCAGCTTTGGCTACATAGCAAGTTCAGGCCAGCCTGCAATATTAAGACATTGCTTTAAAAATAGGGGGTAGGAGGGAATACACATTTCCATAATTAAGAGAATAGTTTTAATCATGTTTTCAAAGCAAAAATGGTCATATCCTTGAAGTTAATTTCTACTTAATTCATGAAAATCACTTTTTATTTTTCTCAATTTGTGCTAGTGAAAAACTAAGTCAAACATGTTTGCTCTTTCAGTGAGTGCCCTTTCTGCTAAATTGTGTAAGAACTGTGAACTCATTGCAAGTTATCTTAGGGAATTTTTAAAATATAGTCTTGAATCCATATCTGTGTGCTTTATCTGATCAAACTTACAGAAATTCAAGTCTTGAGTAATGCAATTGAGAAGCTTAAGTCTTATTCCAGGAATGCTTTTGAGAATGTCCAGTTGTTTCTGTTGCTCCATAATACCTCACCAAGAGGCACTGAGAGGCACTTGTGACTCAGAATTTTGATCCCACTCAAAGCAGGCATAAGCAGTTGCATATTATGCATATGCTCCAAATGTTACTTTGGCCTTCATGTTTAGTTTTGCTGTTTGCTCAACATATTATGTTCTTACCTTATAGTTTAGTCTTAAAGAATTCAAAGTTCCAAATTGTTTTAAGTCATGTGATTCGCTTTATTCTTCTTCAAACAGCTTTCATCTTCACCTCTTAAAACTAAATTTTAATTGAAATTAGCTCAATATATCTATGTACTAATATTTTCAAATATTTCAAAATGAAATCCTGTTTTGATAAGGAAGCCAAAAGAGCATTCTTAACAAGAGTACTGTTATTCTTCAAGTGCAAATCACAGGCTTCATTTCTTGTGAGGGTGAACATATCAAGTCAGACTATGATAACAGTATCCTGCTTGAGATTTCTGTAATTCAAATTCAAGGTTCACGAATAGTTCGGTTTACACATCAGTGGGGTACCATGTTTTTGTGCAAGTGTAAATGGGAATTTTTACATAAAAGAACACTGTAGTGTGTGACATATTTTCAGCTATTTTCACCCAAATATATATATATTCACATTCATTCTTGAGTTTCAAGTTAGTGAAATTATCCTTTCAGAACTTTGTTTGTTTTTGAAGCATAAAGTTGTAAACCATCAACCATATTAAGAATAATTCTATAGAAAAAAATACTCACATAGCTTGGGAAAGAAGGAATTTTTAAATTGTGCTTATTTGGAAGTTAACACAAAACAAGTGGCAAATCAGAATAATGAATTTTAGAAATGGAGCTATCCATTTCTACTATACAACTATAAAACTATCAGCATTCATTCTAAATAAGACCTTTTCCTTTTCCACTGCTACACCATTCCTTGACCTTAACATTTAAAAACACCTTCTACTTACTTAAATTATGAAATGCTTTCTTCTCAAACTCCTGTAAACTTTTCAAGACAGCTAATGGATTGATAGGTCATTCCGAGATAGCATTAGTCTCCTTTTAAGTATTATTTTTTTCATTTTAAATGTTTAGTCTAGTCATATTAATATATTATTTGTATTTTATGGGAGAGTTTGAGAATAAGTCAAGGGATCCTAATTGTTATTAAACCTCGCTGAAGTATACATAGGTTAAAAAAAATTCATGTCTGTGTAGAAATGTCCCATATTATCAGTTCATTCAGGACATAATTATAAAAACTTGTAAACTGTGATATGACATTGTGAGAGAATATGATGATGACTGAAAACAAGTCAACAAATGTTATGATATATATTGATATTTTAAGAGTATAATAACCAATTAGAAAGATGCAGGTTCATTTTGGCTTATGATTTCACAGATTTCAGTCTATATTCACATGGCCCTATTGTTGTGTGCCTTATTTGGAACTGAAAGGGCACTACCATTGCTGAGGAAGCTGACTCACAATGGGGAATGGACAAAGACAGAGCGATATCATTCTAATAATTCCTCCAAGGACATGATCCAATAAACTTAATTCACTTAACCTCATCATGATTCCCATACTTCCCAACAGTATAACATATTGGATACTAAGCCCTAAAGATACATTGGCTTTTGGAAGACATTTGACATCCAGTTATAGTATTCACTGAAACAACTAAGTACCAAATTTGTTTTTGTCTTTTGTTCCCCTGACTGCTTCTGTCTTTCTTTATCTCTTTGTCTTCCTATCTCTCTCTCTCTCTCTGTCTCTGTCTCTCTGTCTCTGTCTCTGTCTCTCTGTCTCTGTCTCTCTCGCTCTCTCTCTGTCTCTGTCTCTGTGTCTCTGTCTCTCTCTCTCTCTCTCTCTACATATATATATATATATATATATATATATATATATATATATATATTTGTGTGTGTGTGTGTGTGTGTGTGTGTGTGTGTATGTTTTAATGAGCATATTCTCATGAGTCTGGTTTTTTTACATCACACTGGCATCATGAATATCCAAACTAGTTTTAACTGGAAACTTCCAAAGCACATTCATTTCACTTTTCACTTTTTTTTTTGTTTTAATTTTACATTTTTTTCTTTTTTTTTTAATTTCTTTTTTTTTTTTGAACATGAAATGCTTTTTTATAGCATGTTTTACAAGGGGAGGGAATAAGAGGGTCCAGGTGGTGGAAAAGTACAAAATCTTCTTGGCCTGTGCCTTGAAACATGTCATGGTCTATATGGTACACTGCCTTGAATTATGATCTACCTGCAGTTCTTCAGAAGATATGGTACACTGCTTGAGTTATGGTCTCCCTGCTATTCTTAAGAAGACATGGTACTCTGCTTTGAGTCTATCTGCAGTTGCTAAGCAGGATCTTGCAGTTGCCAAGCTTCAGAGGACATTGTGCAGGTGGGGAAAGGTAGGGGGTAAGGGTAAGGGCGAGGGTCCTGGCTTCTGGCATCTCCCCCTTCTCTGTTTAGTTAGAGAAGGCGTCTTATGTTCAATCCCAACTATGTGAGTTTTGAATTTGGATGTCTAATTATGGGGGGTTCACTTTTTATATTAATAGTATATATCAAGATGATAAAGTTCTTCCTATCACATACTTCACATTAGACTAGAGAAATATTGACACATCTTAGAATCAGCTTAATTTTTGTGCTCACTACATGAAGGTATTATCGCTGGAGTTTGTAATTTTGGCTTACCTTTTATTTTCCTTCCATAGGTATTACAATGATTCAGAAATTCACTTTTGTCAGGAAAAAAAATGACCTAGGTTTGCATGATGATGTGATTTTGGGTATTGTTTTATGCTATAGTTATTTCATATATGTCTCTTTCACTTCTATCAGTTTATATCTAACTCAAATTTATTTTTATAGCTTTTAGACCATTGCCTATTACAACAAAGATACAATAAATTTATCGATTGAATTTAAACAGTTATTGATGATCGTTTCTCTGTAAAGAGATGGGAAAGTAAATGTAAATTTTAGGTGCATTATATTGCCCATATTGTCTTATTCACTGAACTTCTTGTATAAATGCATAATTCTGTGCTATATAGAAAATACAGAAATATGAAATAGATATATTACAAGAATTTAAAATCATTTACAATTGTCACACTCCTTTTTATCTTTATAGAATGGCATGAGTCTAGGAACATTCATTAAATTTAATCCTATAAAATCTCTATCCATTTGGACAACCTTCATCAGCTTCTTTTGGTACATGACAAACTTTCGTTTCCCAGAAGCTCACCTTGTGGACAGTTGTACAATTAGGATGTGGAGAAGGGAGGGTTGTAGCAGAGATCTCTGAGCTCCACATTCAATATTCCATCTGAGACATCATTCTGGCTCCGTGTATAACAGGTGTCCCTTTCCTTTCATCACCCGTATCATATACCATTAGTAGTAGTCTGAGAATATGACCTCTAGAGCTTGCCATATGAGGCCTCTATCTCACCAAGGGATTTCATGTAAACCAATATGAAGACCATAAAACTTTCCAAACTAGACCATGAGAAAGGTTTCCAAGAGAAACCTCACATATGAGCATGAGGATATTTTATTTGCATAACAGCATACATAAGCACATATAACCCAGTGCTAAAATCATTGTTCTTTGGTTTTCATTAAAAGCAACAATGTCAGCCTTACTGGATTTATCAAGAACAAAGTCAGTCACATAAGCCAGTGCCTCTTGCTTCAATGTTAATATTTGTATACTCTATGGTACTGATTATAAACACAGTACTGGGGTCTTCAGAGCATCTCTATTTTCTTATTAATCAAAGGAGTATATATTTTTATTTGTAAATCAATCATCAACAGAAGGAATAGAATTACTAATAATCACAAGGTTTATTAAGTCACTTTTGAGTCTGAGGAAAAAGCATATTTTACAGGAAAAATGGTTTCCTGTACTAGAAAGAAAAAAGTAAATGGAAACCAGAAGTACTTACACCAAAAAGAGAAGAAATTAAAATGAAGGAAAAAAGAGGAGAGAAAGAGGGAGACAGGAAGAGGAGAAAGAACACAGGAAAAAAAAGGATAAGAAAGTTTGTGTAAACATTATCTCCAATGAAATCCCATGGAGCCTTCTCATTATCAGTAAATCTCCACAGCTCTGGGACATTTAAAGTAGAAATCCTCCTCTTACTGTTCTGTTTTGAACTCTACCGTTTGTTTACAGACACTCTTACTGTAGTAACAGTGATTGTTTTAATTGAGATAAACTAGCTTTGGCTCTTCAATTTATAGGCCTTTCCCACTTCTTTGCTTACAAGAACGCCTATAAACGTGGGTTCACATGGAGGAATGAAGAAATACAGTTGAATTTGGCCTGAGAAAAAAATGTCCAGACAAGTTTTCGAATTTAGAACTAACAAGTTACATGCTACAAGTCTTTTGTCCTCAGTTCTCAGCAGTATAGTTCTAAGCAATTTGTGCATTATATTCTATAATATTACCTTTCTCAAGTGTTTTTTCTTAGATTGTTTAATTAAAAAACTGTAGCAATATGAAATCTTGACTGTTTTACTGTGGGTATTTTTCCCCTGGAAAGTAGAGAGTCTATTAAACTTTACTAATCACAGCCATTCGGGCTTTAAATTTTGAAGTTATTGAAACTGCTGCTGGAAGTGACAAACTTTAAACCCATAAAATTGATCACAATCTTTGTGTTCAATATTATAACCCAAGAAAGAAAACTTTGCCCTTTTTAGTGGCTCACATTAATTAGGTTACTGGAGAGCCTTTTCTTTTGCCTAAGAAAAATAATGAGAAAAAAGAGGATGAGTGACAAGGAATGGGGGGGACTAGAGATCCCCAGGACTCCAGACAATTTCTCTAAGATGGAGATCATCCAGGAACCTAGCTAGCATAAAAGTATTTCTAGTCCAAATGGGCGGTGTCAAAGCTGAAACTTTCCCACTTTTCCCAGAGATGTAACTATCTGAGTATTAAAATTAGATCTTTTTACAAGCTGATAATTTGTTTTTTTTTTTTAAAGGGATGCAAGTTCTACTATCCATAGGTAAAAACCTGGATTTCAGGGTAGTTTGTCTGTAACCACATACTATCTTTTGAGCATGAATGTCATTGCCCTATACATTAGCTCTTTACATGAGAACCAGTATTCAACTGATGAGAGTTTGAGCTGGAGTTATAAAATCAATGATAGACTGCTATTGTGGTATATTATTTCTTTTTTAATATTTATATATTTGTTTATTTTATGTACATGAGTACACTGTCACTGTTTTCAGACACATCAGAGAAGGCAACAGATCCCATTACAGATGGTTGTGAGCCACTTTGTGGTTGCTGGGAATTGAACTCAGGACCTCAAGAAGAGCAGTTGGTGCTCTTAACTGCTGAGCCATCTCTCCAGCCCCATATTATTTCTTATTAAAGGAAATTGTACCTTCAGTGAGAGGAGGTGCCTCAGTTAGCAAGTGCTTATCTAGTATGCATATATCATGGGATTTGATCCCCTGTTCCATGTGAAATTTAGCATGATAGCATGTTCCTGTCCTCAGAGCTCTTGGAAAGTGAAGGCAAGAAGATCAAAAAATTCAAAGTCATCCTCAGCTGTATAGTAAATTGGAGGCCAGGCTGGCCTACTCTTGAGATGCTCTCCCTCCAAAAAAAATGAGAGAAAAAGAAAGATGAGGTAACCTATCATATTTTCATCGTTTTCTGTTTACTGAACCAATTTGCTATGGCAGGACTGTGCATTTTAAGATAGCCATTGAACCACAATGCTGTTGCTATCCTTTTGACCTTGAAGCCTCTGCAAAATACAAAAATAAAATGAACCCCTTTGCTTTGTGACTCTTTTAGGAAAAATCTGTTTTTTTCACAAAAAGGTGGTGGGTTTTTTTCTCTTTTCATATGTTTACCAATAGACCACCAACTACACATAACCTCATACACTGTGAATATTTGCTGAAATTCATTACAAAATGAGAAGTGTGTCTTTGAGGTTTAGGGATGAAGAAAACACTTTCTTTTAAGACATAAAGAAATTCAATTTACTCCTATTTCCTCTTCTTCTTCCTAAACAAGCATAAGAATAAAACAACAAGTACCCTCCTATTTTCACCTGCCACATTTAGCCTGCACAGTGATTATATAGGATACTTTTTTGTGAGTACAAAATCCACATTAAAATCACAGAGGGCCCAAACAGGACTTGAGGACTCACCACTTGTGGTCTATTTGCATTTTATGTAGTTTTGGAAGTTAAGACGAACAGAGCTCAATAAGAACTGTAGCACTCTCCATGTCCTCCCTGCCCATTATGTGACTTATATTTGGAGGCACATAGAGAGGACTTTGAAAGCTGAGGCTGTCAGACTCCCATTATTTATATACTGGCCTTTCTATTATGGTAACAAAGCTGAGTCTGATGAAAAGTATTTTGCCTTTTCCCTTGTAAAATGATGCTTGCTTATCAATAAGAAATGTTCACTTTCTAGTATGTACTTTCTATTAGAAAACATGATGTGTTTAGGCTGCAGATCAGTGGTAGAGTACTTGCCTGATGTCAGCAAGGTCCAATCTCCAGCACATTTCAAAACAAACAAACAAACAAACAAAACATGAGAATGGTTGTACATCTCTGCCATCTTCCTATTTTGTGATGATTGACTCATTAACTAACAATATAATTATATAATTTCTATCAAATTAGTATATTATTTGAAAATTGAAGAGAAAAACTTCTAGTAAAAAAAAAAATCTAAATCATGAGTTCTATTGGTTCCTGATGCTCAAAATAAAGTTTCTGAAATCATAAAGTTGAGATTATTGTTATTAATGTACTTGTGACTTCTCAGGAAAAACACTACCAAAATAGCTGTGTTTGAAGGATTTTCTCTTCTGAAAACAAACATAAGAAGAATGGGACCTCATGAGATCAAAATCACAGAGTTGGCAGGAACCTTCAAGGTTGGTTTAGTCCTTTTCTGGCTGTTCAGGAAAGGGATATCTAGCTTGAGTTTCCCAATCAGTAAGCAAGTGAAAGAGCCTGGAAGTCCTTTTTTTTTTTTTTTTCTTAGTCTCAGCACAAGGCTCTTTCACTCATGCCTGGGCACTTCAGTTTAGCATCTGTCCCTGTTTCAGCTGTTACAGATAGTTAAACTTAGGCTCTTCCTTTACAAATGCTTTCTACAGATAACCCTAGAAAAATAATGACTGTCACTGTCTTGTAATGTTTTTATAAAAAAAAAAATTTAGACATTTTTAGTTCCCAACCTTTTGATACTGAATTGTTGGTTTTTAATTTTTTTATTTATTTCCCTGGAGTCCAAGAACAGTGGGCTGAGTAGTCTGTATTAAAGAGTATTTTAATTTAGCAGCATTGCGTTCTATGTGACTGATAACCCTAAGAGTACATATATGAAAATTTTTTTAAAATTAATTAAATTATAGAAAAAGTTGCCGAGAGGCTGGCTGGACACAAAATATGAACAGGTGCTTGGGATAGCCATTGGCATCTGTAGCCTGGCCTTCGGGCTGATCCAATGTCACACGAGGATAATTTACCCCGGGTCACTGTAAGCACAGAGCCATTATTATGGAGCAGCCATCTAATATTATCCTGTCTACAGCTATCACTAGCAAACAATCTGGGCCTTTCCCTTTCTTTCCTTTCGGTGGATGCCCTCCATTCGCCCTCCATCCTCACAGAACCTGCTGTCTTTCAGTCTTGGTTGGAACATCCTGACAGAATGGTGTTCGTGAGAAAGCAGGCTGGGACTTGTCCACATTGGCCTGAGGGCATGTTGTGAAGCTTTGTTAATATGTGACACTAATTGAGCACATAAGTTAGGGCTATTAGCTCACAGTTGTTCCTTGTATGTTCACTCATTGTCTGTGTGGCTACAGATTGATTTGCAACAGTCATTTACACATGAATAAACAATTTGGTTTACATATTTCAATTTTCATGCATGATCCATAAAAGAACTTTTATAAATCATCATTTCACTCTCTTTAAATGCCCTCTGGTCATATTTTTAAAAGCTCTCCAGACAAGAGGCCCCAGCACATTGAGTGGAAAGACTATAAAAAAAAGCTTCAGAACATTTGACATAAAACTGATATATTATGTGATAATGTTTCTAGTAGAAGCCAGGACCTCATTCATCATGAAAGACACCCCTTGGCTAGATTCCATGCTGTTTGCTGAAGAAACTGTCACCCTCTAGTCACATTGCATATTGTCACTCCCAGTAAAAGTGGAAAAGAACTGTGGAAAAAGTGCTGTAAATAAATGAGTTTTATATATTGAAAAACACTCAAGCGATGAACCTTCCAGGCAGAGTCCCTCTTTTGACATTAGTTTTGTTTACTAGGAAATAAGGATGTGAGCGTATGAATCTACGCTTTTATGATACAACTTACTTTTCTCTTTCGTGATGCTAAACTTTCTATAATTGCTACATGTGCCAGAGTCCACCTTACAGTTGGTGGACACAAGAAGCTAGAAATAATACTATTTTAATTAGCACTCTAGTGGGTTTCTAAGGATCTCAGAAGAGATTGTGAAATTCTTCAGAGGTGGAAAAATAAAGTAAAAATCGCAATGTAAAATCATCTGAACTGAAAATAAAAGCCAACAACGTTCAGCATTTGTGTAGAATTGAAAGAAGGAATATTAAAAGAAAAAATTCAACAATGCCATCCCTCTTCCTCACCCCCATGTCTAATCAGTCACCGTGCTCTGCCAAGTCTTCCCAGACAATATTGCTTGCATCTGTTCCTTTCCATTTGCTGCAGTTACTGCAGCCTTCTATCAGTTCACCCTTGGGTTACTTGGGTTTTTTTAAAGCCCTGGTGGAGTCTCTCTGCTTGCTCTTATCCGTCTTTGGTTATCCTCTCCTTATGCTGGAAATGCAACTTGCTTCAAAGAATAAGAAAAAAAAAGATGTGAAAAACATCTTTCCATTGATCCATGAAACAAAATAAAACTCTTGATTTAAAATTAAATTTCACTTCTTGGGTCTCCAACTTCCCTTCTCAGGCTTTAGCTTCCACAACTCTTTCCCATGTAACCTTCCCTCCAAAAAGGTTCCACAAGGACTGTAGGCTTTGTTGTAAAAGCATTTGTTCCTGTCTGTGAATCTGATTCCCTTGACCTGTGTACTTTCTGGTTAAAAGTTTCAAAATAAATAAAGGAATGAAAAAATGTGATAAAATTGTAAGGAAAGAACAAGATCACTTATTAACACTTCCATAAGTGCTATTCTTTTGAAAAATCATTTTCTACTCTTTCTCTATGCCCTGAAAATAATTTTGTTATGCTGATCTCCTATACAGCTAAGCCCCACGTTTGAGACCTCAAGGCTGCCAGGGTATCCTTTTCATCCTTTCTCAAAAGAAAGGATCTAGCAGCTGCTGCACATAGAGCTGGCCCAACGGAATCACTTGCTATTTTCTGTAGAGCATGTGAGATGGGGACTGGATTTCCTGGTCCCTGCTGTGTGCAGTGACTATGTTGATGAGCCATAACAAATCAGACAAACTGCACATTTTTGTCTTGTCTGATTTGACTGCACTCAGATAAAGTTTCTATTTTACTAGGCTCAATGACCTTTCCCCTTCTGCTGTCGTGTTTCTCCCAAACAAAGAACTTTCTTCCACGTGACTATTGTTAGTATTTGAATTAACAGTAAATTCTTTAACATCTACTGCTGTTCCCTGTGGTGATTTATTGTTTGAAACTCCCTCAAAGGGCTGGTAATTTTCCAGAAAATATTTATAATCCCATAAAGGGGTCATTTATCATAAGAAGATAGTCTAACTGGCATATTGATAGAAAAGTTCTTAGGAATCACTTGCAAGCACTAAACTAAACTATATAGGACACAATGTCATTGTAACAAAGAGGGCAATACCATTGGTTTCAAAATCATGATCATTTGACCAAATAAATAAAATGCAACCCTTTATCTTCCCATGTTAATACAGCTACCACAGACTGAATACATCAACAGTTAACCTGGATTGCCTTTTTGTGTCTGTAGTTTGGGGCTATTTCTATGTCAAAGGACCAAAAACAATTTTAAAATATTTACCACTTAAATGTCATCCTAATTCATGATATATGTTTGCTTTTCTGTGAATTCACCCTGTGCCTTGACCAATCTTATCATTCCATGTAAATGAATTTATAAGACTATCTCAAAGCACTACAACTTTTCAAAGTTTCGAGACTGAGTGGTTTCAATAGGGCAATTTTCCAGAGGGTCACTACACTAATGGTTATCCACTGTTGAGATGAGGGAAAATATCAATAGAAAAATATAGAATATAAATAAAAATAAAATAAAAATTTAAATATAAAATAAAAATATAAAGAATAAGGCAAATAGAATTAAAAAGTAGAATAGTGACTATCATAAACAGAAGTGAAGGAATGGTGACGATTAGCTGCTGCACAATGTGGGGTTTCCTTTGAGGAAGATGAAAATGTTCTGGGATTAGGATGTGGCAATAGTTGTATAACCTCTTGAATAGACTAAAAGTCAGCAAGTTATATCTCATTAATAGGTAAATGTTATTGTATGCAAATGAAATCTAAAACTGTATTTCAAAGGCATTCAGTGCTAGGTTTTAGCAGAAATATTTTACAGCATATTATATGACTCACAAGGCAAAGCAGATGCAATTGAAATGAAAAAAAATAATTCTTTCCTGTTCTGGGTGTGAAAGCAACTACAGATCTGCATTATTTCTTTCAGCCACACCATCATCCACGCTGGTAGACAGGAAGTAGATTTTATAATTGTTTCAGAAAAAATGAAGTGTATAAGTGTGTGTGCATGTGTGTGTGTCTGTGTGTGTCTCTCTGTGTGTGCATGCCTTCGTAGCCCCACCTTTCATCTACATCACTTCTGCTCACAGTGATGCCATGAGTTTTTTGGCTACCTAGTCTTGAGCATATATTCAGACTCATGTAAGACAATTCATTCATTTGTTTATATCATTTGCCTTTGACTATGATCAGCAAGTTTGACCATCCTTCTTATTCACTCATCATAACCCCGAATAATTGTTATGTATTTAGAGTAGTCTGTACTATGTTTGAGCATTTGACCTATAGATCAGATCATATCAGAAATGTTTTACTCAGGTACTGTGGGCAATCCCAGAAGAATGTGTACTCCAAAAATATAGTATTGTACCTAAGAGTAATTATGGAGAAGAACTATGCTTCATTTGGACATATAAAGTATATGAAGTGTGTCATGAGTATAGATGCTAGTGTATAGAAAAATCAAGGACGTTGCTGTATTTTTTATTTTAATATGAAATAATGTTAAAATTAATTTTCAAGTATTTAAAATTAATAGGTCAAAATTGAAAAAAGAACTATATCCAGCGACTCATTGCTATAGAGAAGATGTGAGTAAAGTTATAGCAAAATAGTCATTTTTCATTGAAGTATCTCCCAGACAGTGAGTACTCAGATCACTTATTTGAAATTTCATGTGATAAGGGTAAATATTAGCCTTATAATGATGAAAAGAGTTATATGGTCTTACAGTAACAAGACTGTTTCCAATTATCTAGAGAGTCTTCAGTTCTCTACATTCCTTTGGGTAGACTTAGCCACAGGAACATTGGAATACAAATATTATTCCTTGATTTGCTTCCAAGAGAAGCAATTGAATCACAAAATGGAAAGGATAAGAACCAAGAATTAACTGACCTTTTTTTTTCCTTTGCTGGATATAGTCAACTTATTCAGATAGTACATATCTACTTTTGTGAAGTCTGTGATGCTTTTTATGAGGAGAATGAGACTTCATAAACTTCTCCATCACTCAACTTTAAAACCATTAGTGACTTTCCTGGTTTATTTCCTTTGTTTCCAAAACACTGAAAGTTAAAAATTGGACAGGAGTTCTAGGAAGGAGGCTCAATAGGTAACTCATTTATTTCTCAAATATGAAGATATGAGTTGTGACTTTACAGATGTATATATACAAAAGCCATGCATACATACATGACTCTTAATTTGGGAGTTCCAGGGCTGGCAAGTCTGGATCAGACAGCAAAGTCTCAGTCCATGGGAGAACCTCCCTTAAGCAAAAAAAATGGATGACATCTGAATACTAATATCTTAAGCTGTCCTTTGTGTTCCACACTCATATATGTGTAAACACACACACACACACACACAGTTAGTTAGTATGTTAGATGATTTGTAAATAATATTATTTCTTTCCAAATGCTTTAAAGAAAGATATAGTATAAGCCTATGTCATGGGGCTTACTTTAAAGAAACAACAACCCCCACCCCACAAATCCCAAACTATTGCATAATACTGAGTCAGTTTTTATGTTAATATGGTAAAAAAGATAGAATGGGGAAATAGAAGAGGCTATTTCATTTTTAAGTGGGTCTTTATCTAGGAGGAATGCATCGCAGATGAGAGTCATTGAAAAGTTCAGTCTAATTTCAGCACCAATCCCTAAGTTGGTATTTTTAGATGGTTGATAAATATGTAGATTTTAATGGTTTGACTACTCATGTACATTTAATGTGTTTGTTGGTGTTGTAAAATAATTAACAAATGTATGTGAATACATGTGAATATAAGCACACATAATTTGAGCATATATTTGGCATAAAATTCAGACTGGTCAAAAACTGGAATTTGTAAATTCATAGGAATTTATGTTACTTTTCAAAATAATTTTTTGAATTGTAGATAGCTGTTGTATAAATTTCAAAACAGAATATGTTTTGTGACATGATGATGCATATGTATGTTTCTATTTTTTTTTTTTTTTTTTTAGTTGTGGGCTGTGTACAGGAAGTAGGTGAGAACATTCAATGAAGATCTTAAGAGGAAATGACTTACATGCTTGCCTGGCTAAGGCACCTGGAAACTTGAGAAAACTTGATGCTAATTTGGTAGGCAGTAGGTATACTTGAAATGTATCTTAAATCTGTCGTCTGGTTTTGCAGTTTTCTATACAGAGATAGTGGTAGATAAGAGAACAAAAGCAAATGCAATATGTAAAGTCAAAGGAAAGCAAGTATCTGAGAAAGAGCTGTGAAATGTGATTAACTTCAAACTCCACTTGTCAAAAATGTTACATTTAATTACAAAGAGGAGCGCTGTATTTGACTAATGCTCTGACAGGTATATTTCAAACAAATCTAGTGTGACTTAATTTTATGTCTATTCTATTTTATAGAAAAGATTGGACCATTGAGTAGATTAAATTCCACAAAGCAATAATAATTTCATAAATATTATGATTAAGTGTTAAGTAAATGAATTGAAACACCATTGAGAGATTGTAGATTCATGTAAACTGTACTAAAGAATTGTCACACTTCTGGGTCAGGGCACAATGGAACAGGAAGTACAAAAGTAATATTTTCCCAATTATGGCTAATAATTACTCTAAATAAATAAATTATATAAAGTAACATTAGCGTATCAAACTGGATTTTACTTTGCTTCCCTCACTGGTCTGAAATAAACTATATGTTAATGGTCTTTAATAGAAATTGCATTATTTTAATGTTTCAATTTTATGCTAAATTGACATTTACATATAAGATAATATACTCACAGTTCTGACTCATTGTTTAACTATAGAGCTCAGATAAACCAAATAATTATTTTTTTGTTGTTGTTATTTTGTTCCTCTTTACCTTTATATAATTCAGGAAGCTCGAGTTTTATACTTGTGGCCAATTTCATTTGTCTCCATATCTGCATTTACCACTTGCCTTAGATAGAAATTACCTTTAGATAAAATTTTCTTTGAATATGAATTATAACAAACTGCCTGTAAAGTGTAAAATTATTAATAAACTTGATGAACATGTTTTTTAAAATAAGAATCATCCAGAGAAAAACCAATTAACTGTTTGGAACCCATGAACACTATCAGATATTTACTCAAAAATTAAAATCTTTATTTTTGGTAGCAAATGGAATATATTGTCATCATAATCAAATTATTAGATGCCAAGTTTTAATTGATACATTTAATTTATTATGAATTAGGAGCTGTGAATTCTTAGAATATTATGTTCCTAAAAATTCTCAAATCTTTACAAATATGTGATAAATATTAACAGAGAAATGTTCAACACCATTAGCTCTCTAGAATTCTAAAATTAAAGGTGTATTACAAATTGAAATCTTGTCATGCACTATAATATAACTAATAAGACTTTTGTAATGAAATTATGGAAAGAATTAAGGTGAGAAGCATCTGATTTGTGAGCCTCTTTTCTTTGAAAAACACACATAAGGTCAATCAGATAAAGGTACATGGGAGAGATCAGCATTGGATATTTATATGGAGATGATGTTGATAATGGTGGAGAACTAGAAACACTTCAATCTATGTTTAGATGTTGTTATGGTTTGGTTATGATGTGTTTCCTACAAGCTTATGTACTAAAACCTTGTCCCTAGTTCATGGTGTTATTTTACAAACTGATGAAAAATTTAGGAGGGTGATCCTGGATATAGGAAGTAGCCACTGGGAGAATGTTCTGGGGGATTGTATATTGGCCTGGCCCCTTTCATATCTCTTATTCCTGGCCACCATGAAGTGAACAGACTGCATTGCCTCATTTCAGGTTCAGAAATACAGAGCCAAATAAGCATGATCTGAACCCTCTAAAACCATGAGACAAAATAAATGCATCCTTTCTTAAGTTGCTTTTCAGGTAGTTTGGTACAGTGATGTAATTATAACAGAATAATACAAGGTCTTACAACAAATACATTCTAAAAAGTCTTTGAATTAATAGGTTTTGGTGGGCCTTCATATACTACTTTCGTGAAAGATTTATAGAAACCGTGAAAAAACATACATTGCTAAATTGTATTTAGCACTTTGCTTAAAAAAAATCACATCTAACAAGATGAATATCAATAACAATCATTTACTAATTGTGCCTAAGGCCAATAATTTCTAAAGTACCAGATTTAACCTTAATGTTACGTTTAGTTTGGTCCAAATTGTTTTTACTTGATTATGATCCAATTATGCCTCTATACATCTCTTTGCACAAAGGAAAAATTTAAAGCTATATTAAATTGTCAAATAAAAATTATAGTAAAACTTTTGTAATTATTGAAATAGTCTGTACATTATGCAGCTTTTCATCTTATTGAGATTACATTTTGAGAGTTCTGCAGCACTTCCTCAGCAAAGGCTCATGTATTTCTTCATTAGATGATTATGGATTCTAACCATTGCTTTCTCCAAGTGAATGTTTCACTTTCCTTCCTCCTTTAGTAGTGCAATGAAGATAAATGATTTTAACTTGCTTAGACTAGCTATTAATTTAATTTGAAAAATATTTTAAAACCTTTCAGTAGTTGGAGGGAGGAGAAGCACACTGAGAATGCCAGAAATTACTGATCTCTGTAATTAAATTTTGAAGTCTGGGGAAAAGTTTCCAACACATTATCAACCTATTGATAATGTAGCTCTCTCTTTTGTATGGAATGCGGTGATTGAATTGGCTAGAACCAACTTGAGGTTTTGGTTTTGTTGTTGCAGTTGGCTGCCCTTGAGTGACACTTAGACTTCATAACTAACAACAAAATGGATCTGGCAGGGGCTAGAGTACATGATCCAAGACTAGAACAAGAAGATGATTGGCTGGCTGACTGACAGAATGACTGGATCAATGAATGAATGGTTAAAATTCAAATAGATAATCAAATAAGATAGGATGAATAAGTAACAATCAACAGGCTGGAGACAGAGGCAAAGAGAAAGGATATTAGGTCAAAAATGATTTTAAGATAGTATTAAAACAAATAGTGTCTATGTTTTATAATTTTTAATTTCTTCTTTATTTTCATATTACTTAATTTTTAGAATGATGAAAATGAATTAAATCTAAAGATACTCTCCAAAATATATGATGGGTGATTCACATTTTAAAGTTTCAAGCCAACTTATTATAAGTTTAGAATATCTGTTCAAAATCAGGGATCATTTAGGGGATATTTGACAGCACATGGAGAAATCAATGGCCATCAACCACTGGAAGGATGGGTGTTACTAGCATCTTGTTGGTGGAAAGCAAAGATGATGCTCTCATTCTGCAATACATAGCACAGTTTCTAACAACCAAGAATGAGTCAAGTCTGAATATCCATATACCAGAGTAGAAAATCCTGGCTGATTGACAAATGAATGCCGTTGACTTCTACGTTCTCACAGTGTACTGGAGTATTTCCTGACTACTGTAGTAATTGATGAGATACCCAAGTACCTCCAAAATAAACTCTTGTCCCTGAGTTTTAATGTTTTCCCACATCATTTAATTGCTGTTCATCAAGTCAAGTCATAGTTTCTTAACATTTTGTTCTTAGGAAAGCATGAGCTAAAATGCATGCTAATGGTGACATTATTCTTAGAAAGTATCCTAGAGATTCTTACTACTTCATAATATTTAGGTCTTGTCAGCAAACACATTCAAGGAGTGTTGAACCAGTTTAGCAAATATTACATGAAGGGAGGTAGTTTTAAATGTCATTTATTATTTTCTTCTATCTTAATTGGGCCCCTCTGGGTTTTTCTTACTTATCACTATGCCAAGAGGATACAGCACTATCTTTTATGTAAATTTTGTCTAAAGCCCAATAAAAATAAAGTTGAAATTCTCAAAATATTAAAAATTTAAATTAAAAAGAACAATTTAGAGTGTCTTCTTATACAGTCAGTCAGAGATGCTATTTCTTGTAGCAGGAAATTTTCCCAGCAACTTGTGAGGAGCTAAGGTGGGAGGAGTAAGGAGAGGAAGAGGAGGAATAAGGAGAGGAAGAGAAGGAAGAGGGAGGTGAGGCAGAGATGTAGGAGGATGGAGAACTATGCTTGTATTGGGAGCAGTCCTGGCTAACAACTTATAGCTAGTTTAGTTAATTGGGAAAGACCTCCAATTGTGTAGGCATCTTGTTATTGAGAATTACCAAACATATAAAGCCTTTAGATAATCTTTAAAAATTAGAGTCTCATTCCCACTGGGTACCTCATGCCAGTACTAATTGGCAGAGCCATCTCCCACGCTGGCGTCTTGTGGGTGGCAGGCCCAGTGTCTCTGGCCACCTGAGCCCGCAGCTTGAGCTGGGGCCTGAACCCCAACAACAACAAGAACACACTGCTGCTCGTGACCTCAGGCCTAGCCTAGTCAGGAAGATGGTGGCTGATTAAGAACAAGCAAGATTGGGAGCCACCATTTTAAGTATCTCTTTCAACAATTTCTAAAAGCTCAATCTACTTGGGAAAGCTTGTCTTACTGAAGGATATATACTCAATCAATATTCCTTATGCTCACTTTAAGTACTCAGACAGGAAACAAAGATTTGCAGACTTTGTTTTTTACAGAAAACTGTATACTTATCCAATAAAATACCAATTCTAATAATGGTGGATACATTGATTTACAACATTTATATTTCATATTCTTTTAGTCACTGTTCTATTGCTGTAAAGAGAGACCATACCGATGTCAACCCTTATTAAATGAAAGAATTCAAACAGGGGCTTGCTTACACTTTTGTAACTTTATTCCATTATTTCCATAGTGGGGAGCATGTAGGCAGGCATGGTACATGGTGCTGGAGAAGTAGCTGAGAGCTCTACTATCCAATTACCAGGCAGCTGAAAGAGGAGAGAGAGAGAGAGAGAGAGAGAGAGAGAGAGAGAGAGA
>NW_021604563.1:21419347-21441122 GCF_004785775.1 Grammomys surdaster | reverse complement strand
GAGAGAGAGAGAGAGAGAGAGAGAGAGAGAGAGAGAGAGAAAGGCGCTAGTGGTTTTTTTGAAACCTCAAAACCTACCCTCAGGTACTTTCTCCGACAAGTCCACATCCACTTCAACAAGGCCACACCTCCTGTCTTTATAATCCTTCTCAAACAGTGCCACTCCATGGTGACTAAGCATCTAAATATATTAGCCTTAGTCTTATTCAAAGCTCCAAAGGTATAAACAAATATTGTGGTCTTTTAGCATTAGTTATCTTCTTCCAGTCAGTGATTGGCATTCACCTCCAAAATTGCCAGGGCCCAACATTGTTTTATAAAACTAGAATCCTTCATTTGTCTGATTTGAATTTTTTTTTTAAAATGAAAGGGCCAGCAGAAAGAATGAAAACAGGCAACCTGAAGAGGTGGAAGGTGGTGGAACCCTCTAGAATGTATCAGAGACCTGGGATGTGTGAGACTCCCAGGACTCAAAGGAGAGGCATTAGATAAAAATGTACCACAGTGTGGAGAGGGAACTTGTAGAATCCACCTCCAGTAGAAAGACAGGACATCAAATGGAGGGAGGGGGTTGCCATTCCACAGTCAAAACTCTAACTCATAATTGTTCCTGTCTGAAAGAACAGTAGGGATGGAAATGGAGAGGAGCCTGAGGAAAAGAAGGTCCAGTGACAGGTCCAAAGTAGGATCCAGCTCAAGGGTAGGTCCCAAGGCCTGACACTATCACTGAGGCTATGGAGTGCTCACAAAAAGGGATCTATCATGACTGCGCTCCGAAAGACCCAACAAGCAGCTGAAAGAGTCTGATGCAGATATTTGCACCCAATCGATGAACAGAAGCTGCTGACCCCTGTAATTGAATTAGAAAAAAGTTGGAAGAAGCTAAGGAGGAGGGCAACCCTGTAGGAGGACCAGCAGCCTCAACTAATCTGGATCCCTGAGATCTCTCAGACACTGAACCACCAACCAGGCAGCATACACCAGCCCATATGAGGCCCCCAACACATATATAGCAGAGGACTGCTGGGTCTGAGTTCAGTCAGAGAAGATGCACCTAACCCTCAAGAGACTGGAGGCCTCAGGGAGTGAGGAGATTTGGTAGGGTGGGGAGTTGGGGGGTGGGTGACATCCTCATGGAGACAGGGAGGGGAGGAGGTATGGGATGTGGAACAGTTGGAGGGTAGACCAGGAAGGGGAATAAAATCTGGAGTGCAAATAAATAAATAAATAAATAAATAAATAAGAGAGAGAGGGAAAATTGTAATTAGGATATATTTTATGAAAAAATAGTTGGTTTCAACAAAACTATTAGAAAAGGAAAGGCTTCTAAGATATAACAAACAAAAGATTCTTGTTCCTGATCTTGGGACTATTTTTCTCTTATCTGGGTTGCCATATCCAATTTTAATTAAATGATTTTAGTTTTATCTTATATTTTATTTTGTTATTTTTGGATGTCACCATCAGAAGTCCCATAAAAATACTAAACTAAAAGCTATAACATGTAAGTAGAAGATGTGATCCAGACCTCTGCAGGCCCTGTGACCGCTGCTTCAGTCTCTGTGAGCTCCTATGAGCTTTTCTCTGTTGATTCGGAGGACCTTCTTCTGCTGGTGTTGTCTTCTATTGCCTCTGCATCTTACATTCTATCCACCTCCTCTTCCACGGGATTGCCTGAGCTCCCAGGGGAGGGATTTGATGGAAATCTCCTATTTAGAGCTATGTTTAAACTTCATACTTACAACTTAAGTTATATTTGTTTGAACTTTAATCATTTCCCCTCAGAATCAATCTATATTACAGATATAGTACTTGATGGAACCCCAAAATAATATAGCTCAGCTTTCTGTATTGGAGTAGGAAAAGTTGATTTTTAAAATGATTCAAAGGCAATCAATTATGAATAGTTTGGAGGGTTTAGCTCTAGATCCTCAATAATGTTTACTGAGCTATCGTTTAGAGGTCTGGCTTGGTGGGGGTTGGGGAATGGGAACATCCTCATTGAGACAGGGAGGGGAGGAGGTATGGGATATGGAACCATTGGTGGGTGGACCAGGAAAGGGAATAAAATCTGGAGTATAAATAAATAAATAAATAAATGAAAAAAAACATTAATTGTACACCGAAGTATGCTAGGTATGGTTTAATAATGTAAGTGTTTGCCTTTCTTTATTTGATTATTTTAAAATATAGTGATGATGTGAGTAAAATTGCATGTTTATAGGAGGGAATGAGTATTGAAGAACTGAATCCTATGTCACATATTTTCAAAATATTTTCAAACCTAGAAGTACCTAGAAAGCTACTTCTACTACATCAGTTATTTGTTGTACTTCCTTGTCATTAATATGCAAATCATATTTTATTCTGAATTTGAAAATAGAAGTAAGTGTGACTATGCAAATGATTTAGTTTCTCTAGTAGTCTAATAGGCCAATTCAACTATTAAAGCCATCCATGAGAAGAAATGATCTTCTAGTCTATTCTGTAGGAAATTCCATAGTCTCATTTTGAGTCTAATGGTTTTGCTGGAGTAGTGCTCTAAGATTCTCCTAATCTAGCAACAAAAGGAAACATTTAGCCATAACGATATTCTTTTCGCCAGGCGGTGGTGGCGCACGCCTTTAATCCCAGCACTTGGGAGGCAGAGACAGGCGGATTTCTGAGTTCGAGGCCAGCCTGGTCTACAGAGTGAGTTCCAGGACAGCCAGAACTACACAGAGAAACCCTGTCTCGAAAAAGCACACACAAAAAAAGATATTCTTTTCATATCTTTCTATATAAATAAAGTCTCTGCGACCATGACAAATACATGGCATAATTAATTTGTAGAGATAAGAGATTTACTATTGGCTGACAGTTTAAGAGGTATTAGTACATGATCAGTTGGTTCATCTATTTTTAGGGCTATTACAAGTCACCTCTTATGGTAGGAACATATGACATAAAAAGATTACTCATCTCAGGGTCATAAAGTGAAATAAAATAAAAAGTCTAATTGCCACATCAAGTGCATATGCTTGATGATATAAAGACCTCAAACTGGTTCGTACCTTTTAAAGTTTCCACAGCATCTCAACGGCACTTACCTTCTGACTGCATCCAAGGCATGATCCTTTGGGAGAAAATTTAAGATCTGATCTAGACCACTCATGTTTGTTCAGCTCTGTATCTTCTTGTCCATAAGCTATAGTAATAGTCTTCAGTTCCCCCTTCTTGTTCTCTTGGTAAAATACAGCCAATTATTTTTTCCTTTTTAAAGACTTGTAAATTTTTTCAGTTACCTGACCCAAATTCCTCAATGCCATCCCAGTTTATTTATCTAATTATTGGTGCAAGGAGTGGTGCATGCACATGTGGATTGTGCAGGTATAGGTGTGCTTGCCTGTACATGTGGATGTGGAAGTCAGAAATGGATGTCAGCTATCTTGCTGTATAATCCCCTTGCCTTACTTTCTTGGAACAAGATCTCTCATTGAACATGGAGGTAGACTAAGGGTGAGGACATTCCAATTACCTTTCCTGTCTCAGCCACTCACAATATTGAAATTACAGATGCATGCCTAGACCTTAGGAATGTACTGGGGACTCAGACTTGTGCCCCTCTGCTTGTTACCTTATCCATTGAATTATTTTCTTGCCTCATTTATTTACTTATTTTAAAAATTACTATATACATTGTACATGGTGCTATGTTATATAAAGACATTTTTATACAAATGTATATTAGACATGGAACACATTCTTTTTATTAATTAATCATTTTATTTATTTTCTTCCCAAATGTTCTTTCCTCCTGATTCCCCCTCACAAAGTTCTTCCCCCATCCCCATCCCCTTCAACTCTGAGAAGGTACCCCCTCCAGACATCCCCCTTCCCTGGGACATCAAGTCCCTACAGGATTAGGTGAGTCCTCTCCAACTGAGGCAGGACAGGCAGCTTTCTGCTACATATGTGCTGGGCGGCCTTGGACCAATCCGTGTATGGTCTCTGGTTGGTGGCTCAGTCTTCTTCATATCCTTTTATCACCATTCTCTCC
Organism: Grammomys surdaster; assembly: GCF_004785775.1. NCBI lineage: Eukaryota > Metazoa > Chordata > Mammalia > Rodentia > Muridae > Grammomys > Grammomys surdaster. Next base: position 21,437,084 of record NW_021604563.1, on the reverse strand, counting down.
TCCCATTAATCCTCTGCTACTCTGAACAATTTCATACTAGATAATGTATAATTTAGTGTTTATAACCATCTGGTTTTCATTTGTTCTAATTTTATCATTGTTTCTGAATGTAATCTATTTACTTCAGTGAGACCAGTGTATTCTTCATCTTTAAAACAACATTCAAGTTCTTTCCCTTTAAATCAACCTGTAAATGTATAATTTTAATAATTAGTTCAAGACTCTTTGCTTAATTGAAAAAAAACAGGCGTTTCCTGCCCCTCAGTCCTCATTTTGTGTACTTACTTTCCCCACTTCATCTCATTTCTGAAACCTCAATGTATTTATTATCCATATGGTGTATCTCAGAATATGACTTGTGTCTGTGACAACTTAATCTTGGCAGTTCTGTAATTTGTTCCCCTTCAGCTAGTAACCTCCCCCCGCAAATTAGGAGATCATGCTGTATTTCTTTCCTAAAACAAAGTTGCTTACATATAGTTCACACTCTATAAATATTTGCTAAATAAGCAAATGAACAAATTCAATAAAGAGGCAGCTTTTAACATAAAGGACTTAATATTTCCAAATGGGTTAAACTAGATGCGATAACAAAATTGAACAAAACACTTTAAAAGAACATAGATTATAGTTGCATTTTATAAAATAGAAGAGAGAGTTTGGGAAAGTAGCTCTTTGCTCTGGTAATCCTTGCTGTATATATTGTGATAAATCTGATTTTAACTTCTTGTAAAATGATTCAAAAATTTAGTATATCATCGGTGTTCCAGTTCATGATTCTCTCTTTTATCTTTCCTGTAAAAGAGATAAGAATTTAAAATACTATTTTAAAAATCATATGTATGTATGTATAGAATTCTCCAAATCTGTGGCTTTTGCTTCCTCCAACCCTTGCAAAAAGAATCATTGTCAACTTACATAGAAGGCTGGCTGAAGGATAAAATAAACATTCAAATTTGTTTCCAACTTCTCTTACCTAAAGCTGAAAACCATTTGCTTGAATTTTGGCTTGTATAATATTTCAAATGGAACATATTTCACTTGGGAAATATCTGCTTTTTAAAGTTGTTGAAACATTTTTCCATTTTGAAGTTCTGGTTTGCTTAGTTGTCCCTCCCCCATTTTCTATTAATACTCTCTCTTTCTGAAGTTGTAGTAAATAGTTTACAGACCTAAAGGTAATGCTCCTGGAATATATGAAAATATGTTTTGTTTTTGTATATATATATCATTAAATTATTTATATTTCTATTAAAACATGCTGGTTTTGCCTCATTCCATAGTGTCTCTCTCTCTCTCTCTCTCTCTCTCTCTCTCTCTCTCTCTCTCTCTGTGTGTGTGTGTGTGTGTGTGTGTGTGCGCGCGCGCACATGCATAGGCAAGCACACGTGTGTCTGAGAGAGAAAGGATATAGTAAGCAATGGATTACGTATTTTTATATATTCTGAACTTAAAGTTAATCATTAAAAATGTATTTAAAAAAGAAATTTCACAAATTAAGAAAACTGCACTCTGTGAAAATGTGAAGGCCATGACAAGGAAATTGACCTTCTCAGTCTCCTTCAGATATCATGTTTAACATAAAGTGTTCCTGTCCATCTTTAAATATCTGCCCAGTACAGTGATAGTTGCAGGCGTGTTCTTGTTAGCTGCTTTCCTCATCCAACAAATTAAAGAGGACTAAGCTGTTTCAGGAAACAACAAAACTATTTTTTTAGCTCCAAATTCAGGGAAGAATATGGAATGACTTAATATTTAGCTAACTCTAATGTTCAGTGAAACTGTGTTTTATAAAATAAATACACACCAGTGGCGAAATAAATCACCTTTCAAACAGTTTAAAAACAACTGTAAAAAATTTTAATCAAAGCCCTTTTATAAATTTTTTCTTGTATTTGGTCTCCTCGCGTCCCCTTGTGGTCAAAACAGGAAAAACCCTGACAGCTTTTGTAAAATGAAAATGGTTTATTTTTTAGTGTATTATACTCTGTTCTTTTAAATTTTCTACAAATACTTTTATAAATTGATATTATAATAAATCAATATTGTATAATCAATTTTTTCTCATATATAAGTTTTAAGATCTTATATTCTTCCAGTATTACAGAGCTCCCAGAGTCTAAACCACCAGCCTGGGAACACACATGGAGGGACCCATGGCTCCTGCTGTATATGTAGGGGAGGATGGCCTTGTTGGACATAGGTGGAAGAGGAGGTCCTTGGTTCAATGAAGGCTGGATGTCCTAGTGTGGGGGGATTCAAGGGTGGAGAGCTGGGAGTGGGTGGGTGGGTGGGGGCACATCCTCATAGAAACAGGAGGAGGGAGGATGGGATAGGGGGTTCCTGGGTAGGGGGTAAATAGGGAAAGGGGATAACATCTGAAATGTAAATAAAATATCCAATAAAAAGAAAAATATTTATAATAATAGTTATTAAATTATTACTATTAATACTTATTAATAGTTAATAAATTATGGAATGGAAATTCAATACAACAAATTGATATACTCCTTTCCATTTATTGATAAGTCACATTAAAATTACAACAAATACAACATACATAAGGATATCTCAGTGTACCATGCATAGGATGACAGAACAGTTATACTTCACAAGCTTGCTTTAAGAGTGATTGTGAAGACTTCTTGGCTAAAATCTATCTGTGTGCATAAGGAGCAGAAATTGAGGTCAGAAAGAAAGGCTCAATGCATGAGCGCAAAAGAAAATAATGAGTATGTTGTTAGTTACATAAATTGAGGTCACAGATCTCGAGAAAATAACTCTTTTGATGTTATTTACTATAGAAACCTGTATTGTATAGAATCCTCCATTTGTAGAAATAAAGAAATAAATAACAGAGGTCTGATCTCTGTCAAATTACAGTTATGTGGAATTCACAGCAGGTTAAAATATTAAAATCTGAGACTGCATAGTCAGTGAGTCCTACCTTAGTGTTACTGCCCTTACTAAATAATATTATCAATAATAATCACTGTGAGGTTGCTATTTTAGGAAAACAATGATTATTCGGTAACCATTTTCACATGAAATGGTTTGTTTCAAATATATGTGGATTTCTGATGGGATTTTTAACAATTTATGGGAAAATTAAAGAATAAATAAAAAACAATTTATGGTGAAAAACAATCTTCCTTTCAATAACAGAATGAGATCACATATAGATTTGTTTCATACTTTATTTGTGAAGGTATATTCCCTCACAGTTTTAATGCTTACACAAAAATCCATAGCACATCCTCTATAAATGAAGTTTGTATTTGTTATATATTAATTATCCAAGTTAAGTATATCACATTATTATTGTCAAAATAATAATATTATATGTATTTATATATATGTTGCATTGAACACTAACTATACATCTAGAGGTTTGCCTTATATAATATGCAGTTGTTATAGATAGATGTCCTACAATAATTTTGTTTTAACTTATATGAAAGTGATAGACACTCCATTGGTGCCACATTTCAAATACTGGTCTTCCCTTGGTACACGTAGCATAAAATATTCATACCAAGATGTTTAAGTTTATGTTTATATATAAACTAAAATACAATATTCTTCATAAAAATCTGTTTATTTGAACTCCAACTGAAGAATCAATTTTTACATGAAAAATTCTGACAGCAGAATTGTTGTATGTGTGTCCTTATGTACAGTACATTTATACAACATATAGATCTGAAGTGTAACTGCAGGATTGTAGATTCTGCACACACACACACACACACACACACACACACATATATATATATATATATATATATATATATGCATATAATCATCAGGAATGTACAAAACTGGTATATATATATACATATATATATATATGTATATATATATTTATACTTATTATTTCTGACTTCTTAGTTTTTATTTATTGTTCTTAAATTATTTTATTTATTTACATTCCAAATGTTGGCCCCTTCCCAGGACCCCTCCCAGAGTCCTTCATACCATCCTCTCATTTACTTTGCCTCTGAGATGGTGCTCTCCCACTCCTTCAACCCCCACCAACACCCCCAGCAACCCCCTTCCCTGGGGCACCAAGTCTCTACAGGGTTAGACACATCTCTCACTGAGGCCAGAACAGACAGTCCTCTGCTGCATATGTGATGGGGTGTGGGCAGTAGGCAGAAACCAGAAAATAATATCTTTTTTTCTACAACTGAATCTCTATTATCATCCTTTGTGGACGTTTTATGTCCAGCATTTTCCTACTTTTTAGTCCTGTAATCTCAAATTCCTGTAGGCTTAGATTTGATAACCGTTAACAGATTAGTCAACATCCCCCAAATAATTATTTAGTGTTTAATGAAGTATATGTCTATTTGCATTTGTATTTTCATTGATCTTTTCTACTTCCCAATCATAAAGAGTTCTTACAGAGGATGAACCCCTTGGGGTGGATATTAGGCAAGAGGTTCTTCAGAAAGACATCAATAACACCATCAAGGACATATCTTCAACTAACTGAATAGGATAGGTTTGATATTAATGTGTTTTGGGTCAACTAAAAACTCACTAAAACCATTTATTTAGAAAAGAGAATGATTGTGTTTTTAGAGTACTGAAAATGTTCTGATTGGATTTTTATTTACTGAAATATAATCAGGATCTTGAAGTCATCTTTCTTAGCATCAGTTTTCATTTATCAGAATTGAAGTTCACCACATCTCATACTGTTTGGTCTTAGACACCTGACTGGAACAATGATGGAATGAGGGAAGGACAGATAAACAGACACATGTACAGAAAAGCTGAGATCACATAGGTTGTGTTCACTCTCATGGAGTGACACCTACTACTCAACAACCCAAACCTCATCATAAGAGTAGGGGTTATATGTTCATTGTGGGAAGTGTCTATAGGGAACAGGCTCACGAGCCTCCTTGGAAAAGGAAGCTGTGCTTGATGCTTTTTGTACATTTTGTCAACATTCACAGGTAGACTAGAGGAAGGCTTTGCCAATGCTTTAAGCCTGACATGGGGAGGGCTTTGCTGATCCCATGTGTCTGAGGCACTGGGGTACTTGTTAACGATACACAGTCACTTAGGGCTTCAAGTGTTCCTTACACATCAACTAAGAGCTTCCTCCATTTCCCCAAAGAAATTCACAATAGAACTCAAAGTGATTGTGACAAGTTTGGTGCCCACTGATACCACATATAATTTTAAAAGTTGACTTTCTTTTTGATAAAGTAAAATTTTTGCTGTAACTTTTATTTTATTTCTTTATTATAATTTCAGAATATCCATAAGTGTGTGCATTTTTCATTGTCATAACTTTTTTTTACAATCACATGTAGGATAGTTCATATCTACTTGATTTTGTGGATTTATGTATTTGACTCATAAATATTACATTTAGAAGATGTACATTCCTTAAATATGTTAGTGAGAAATCCATGGTCAAATCATCGATATTGCTTAACAACAACAACAACAAAAAGTTTGACATGCCATTTTATTTTCATGTGTGTCTAAAGTAATATTTTTGCACACAGTAGTTGCTTCATAAATGTCATTGAAAATGTGAATGATTAGGTTCACTTTGAATCTGCAACTTAATATTTAATCTGTAAGTTAATATCTTCATTTGGAAAAAATACCAAATAATTGCTTTTATTTAAAAAAAAAAAGACCACAGTGATTCTCTGACCAGTTGATGGAGGTGATATTTGAACAGCAACACTGTCCAGCTCCATATTAGACAGTGGATTCCATATGGTATAAAAAGTATTCCTCCAAAATGACTGCACATTTGTCTAATGAAAGTACATGGGGAGCCAAAAGTCTTGGTTTCTCCTCTGAGCAATTATGGAGTGTGCTTGGAAGAAATCAGTGTAAATTTAGCTGAATGGGCCTCATTCTCCCAAAGCCAAAGACTGAATCATTGAGCAATTGAGAAAGGAACAACTTTTAAAGTATAGTGGCTACATTAATGTGGTCTGTACAATTATCTGTCACCTGGGGACAATTTATTTTAAAAAAACTTACTTATATTACTAAAGCTGTTATCCCCACTTGTATTTTACCCCAACAGTATATAGGAGTTGGTAAGTTCCTGTGGCTTTCTTCTCTCTGGAATGAAATTCTGAAGAACTATATGTTAGTTTATCTCCTCTGTGGTTTCTGGAAAACTATTGAAGAGAAATTCACAAGTTTAAGAAGCAGTAGACACTTAGTTTAGTTAACATGTGAAAATAAATGTAACAATCTGGGAGGTTAGGAGTTGCAGCAATTTGAAAATGGTGAAAATGTTCAAATGCTCTCTTTCTCTGTCCTCTGTGTAAGCGTCTCTTGCCAGCTGCATTCTTTCGTAACTAATTCATGCAGTATGGTTTGCAAGGAACTTTAAAGCAATATTTTTCCTACTGCTATTCCTTACATTTTCATTTGTGGCCTCAATGATCTATGTAGGAAATATTTACTTTGAGGCTTTGGTTTGGCTCAAAAAATGCCAAGTGATCAAATGCAGGCAATGTGTTCATTGATCTCGGCAATGGAATCTTTGAGTGTAGAATAACGGACAGTCAAGCTGATCCAAGAAAGATTCTAAGTTGTATTTGCAGGATTTAATGAACCGAATGTTCTCGTGTTTCTAGAAGACAGGTAGAAAGTTCAGTTCCTTCTGAATTTCACCTTTTTCTCCCTAGAATGGAGACACTGAATGAACTTATCAATATCCACAAAATCTTTTTTTTTTCTGAAAATTTCTATTGGTTATTTTGTTTACTTACATTTCAAATGTCCCAGCTTCCCCTCCAGAAACCCCCAATTCCATCCCCCATCTGTTGTCTTCACAAGGGTGCCCCCCCACCACCTACTTCTACCTTCCTGCCCTATCATTCCCCTACACTGGGGCATCAAGCCTTCACAGGACCAAAGGCTTCCCATCCCATTGATGCCAGACAAGGCCATCCTCTGCTACATATATAGCTGGAGCCATGAGTCCCTCCATGTGTACTCTTTGGTTGCTGGTTTAGTCCCTGGGAGTTCTGGGGGTCTGGTTGGTTGATATTGTTGTTCTTCCTCTGGAGTTGCAAATCTCTTCAAGCACAAAGTCTTCCTGAAACAAGTAAATATACAATAGACAGTAAGAAATATGCCCTAAATATCTTCTGTTTCCATGCTGTCTCCTGCTTGATGCCTGTTTTATTTCTATTTCTAATTGAATTTGATTTTCAGTACATATTCACAGGTACTGACCTTACATCAATATTCTGGGTGGCTTTGGTTCTCACAATAAAAAGAGGGTTACTTTTAAGATGTATAAATATCTACAAGGAACTGAGGTGAATGGGGCAGAGAAACATTAATATAGGGTCACTTTCTCATTTGTAATCCGTAGCTTTCCTATTCTATATGTATCTTTCTAACTGTTCCACTATAACTTACATATAACTTAATGTGATATTTTTGCCTACTTCATACTAAAATAAAAATCTATATCTTCATGCATCATTTAGACAAAATCACACAAATATTTTTAACTAGTTGGAGCAAATGTATAAAGAAAAACATACAAAGCAAAATAAAGCCTTTCTGTAGAAGTATACATTTTATAAATGCAAAATATGTTCTAAAATGCTAATATGATAGTACAAGGGGGAACGAGTGGAAAGGGGATTATAACGGGGGAAGATGGGAAGAATGAAAAGCAATGGGTGTAAGAAACACAAAAACATATTTTTCTCTTCCATGTGGAATCTCCACACATGCACATGCACACGCACACGCACACACACCATGAAAACAAGGAAGGGAACTGGAAACAATTTAATTTGGGGGAAAAGGGAAAACCAATGAAGAAGGAGGAAGAGGAGGAGGGGAATGAGGAAGGATGGTAGAGAATAGTGAATGGGCAAATGTGAGCAAGTTACTATGATGTATTTGGATGACTATATCATAAAAACTCATTATTCTGTGTACTAACTGAAATAAACAAAGAAACAAAGCTCAAAAGATAAGTTTTGAAATTAGAGGAATTAAGTTAAAATAGTTGAACTAGATTTCAAAGAAACTATTTACTATAATGGTCATCAAACTGTGGGGTCGAATGACTTTTTTACAGAGGTAGCATATCAGATACCCTGCATATCAGAAATTTACATTAAGATTCATAACAGTAGCAAAATTATAATACTGAAATAGCAACAAAAATAAACTTAGGGTTGAGGGTCAGAACAGCATGAGGGACTGTATTAAAGGGTGGTAGCATTAGGAAGGCTGAGAATCACTGATTTACTGATTTCTGCTGTGCAAACTCCTCATCAGTACCTTGTGATGAATAAACACTGAATTTCCATGTCAAGTTAATATGAAATGGATTCTCTTACCTATAACATCTTGAATCATAGTATTCCTGCTAAGTTGTCCTGATATGGATTCTACATTGAAATAATAGTTTTGATTAAGGGAACCCTACATAGGAATATCGTACAAAGGAAATAATACTTTTCTAATAAAGTAAGCAAACACTATACTATCTTATTTATATAAGTGAGGTGCCTCTTGGTAACCTACTATAATGTATGATTTTGTTATTGCCAATGGATCTATGTACTAAGAGCTTTGTTCCTAGATTTGTAATCATAGATGGAACTTTAAAGAATTGACACCTAGGAGTTTTTGCTGAGGGTGTTATACTTGGAAGAATTTCAGATAGCTCTCTTGTCACACCTTGATAATTGATAAGATGCCAATTCTGTAAGTGTGAGAACCAGAGTTTGATCTTCAGTACCTATGTTAAAAAGCCTGGTGTGGTGACATTTGCATGTAACCCTCACACTGGGGAAATAGAGACAGCCCAATCCCTTAGTCTAGCTGTCAATTAGCCTAGCTTAATTGGTAACCTCAAGTTCAGTGAGATATCTTATCTCAAAATGGGTTCTGAAGACCTCTTCTTCTGGCTTATACACACAGACACACACACACACACAGACACACAGACACACACACACACACACACACACACACACAGGAACCTGAGCCCAAGGCTCATCCAACCTCTCTCCAATTTCTCCCTGGAGAGTCTGAGATATGAGCTCTTGCTCCTTCATACACCACTGCCATAATGTGCTATTATCCAGTTCCTTGGCCAAAGACCAAACCAGCAATGCTTTCCTATTTCAGACCACAAAACTATGAGCTAAATAAGTCTTTTTCCTCATTAAGTAGCTTGCCTCAAGTATTTCATTCTGCTAACTAAAGCTCACTAGCAGCGTGTGAAGACTAGTTGATTTTCACATGGAAGTTTAATATATTAATGTCTCCAAAGGTCTAGATTTCTATGCACATTTTAAGTCTATTTTTTAAATTATTCAGTTGATTTTTAATTTTAGGTTCAGGTCACCATACAGAGTAAAATAGTGGTAAATTTAAACTCATATAAGTAAGCATAAAGTTCGTGAACTTGTTTCCACATCATTTCATTCTTTTCTGTCTGCAAATTCAATTACCACAACATCTAATTTCTCTTAGGCTTCACTGCTTCATTACCTCCTGTTGATATATTCTCACACTCCTGCTGCCTTCTTTGCCTTCACATGTCAAAATGTGCAATAAAAAATGGAAGTCCCATGAGTCTGAATTCATTGCCAAAACCCTAATGGCGCAGTCCAGCAGACATCAGAATCCTGGAATTTTCCAGGGTAGCTCTCAAGTCAAACATGATTAAGAAATTGGATTCTGTACTGCTTCAGTGGCCTGGCTTGCTGTAAGAACCACATTGAAAGGAGGACCTAAAATATAAGCAGAGAAAGGGGGCTTCATATGTACTGGCTATTATGTATATGTTAATTAAAATTACAAGAAGTATGTTTGAATAGTTCATAAAGGCTCTGAAGGTAGGTCAAGGACAAAATAATTTGCTAAGATACAATAGCAAAGAAAAAAATGTCTTTCCTCCATACTCTTTCTGAATTCATAAGTTTTTGACTGCAGGTGTGTAAATCCCAGGGTTTGATTTAAAGCACGTACATATGTCTTACTTGGAGAGAAGTGCACAGTTATTCTGGAGTTTTTCAGAAAAGGGTAAGAAAGAAGCCTGCATAGTATAGCCCTTGGCAAGAATAGAAGTAGAGAGTTTATCTTCAGTAGCTCATCCTTTTTTCAGATATCCCTCTTGGCAACTGATCCTACCATGTACCATACTTCCTCCGTCACGCTCCTCTTTTCCCCATTGAGATTTATGGTTCAGACTTTTTAATCACAGGCTTTTGACATGGTGAAATCATCTTGCTACACTTTGGAGTGTCCAATATTTATCCTTTGTGAAATATATTAGACATAGTTGTCTCTAAGTGTTGTTCTCCAGTACCAGACAATTCTATAGACAGAGAAATTTATGAATGGTTCACTGGTGGAGGGCCATCACCAGTATGCATATCAATATTTTTATAATCCCAAACAGAAACACAGTGATTTTAAAAAGTCACTTCCATGTCACCCTGCCCATAGCTCAGGTAACCACCAAATTTGTTTGCATCTATATTTGATTGTATGTACATGAAATCATGCAATAAGTGGCCTTTGGTTTCTGGCTGCTTTTAGTTTATCATTATATTGTCAAGATTCATTCATGTTGGAGCATACATCACTACATCCCTTTCTTCAATGCCTGGAAAAGTTTTTATTGTGAAAATTCTATCACATTTTTCTTATCCAGTCCTTAGATTTTTTTTTCAGTTGTTTTTACCTTTGGTTATTGTAAATATATCTACTATGAATATTTACATGTAAGCTATTTTGAGCATCTATTCTTTAATATTTTGAATCTGTGTCTGAAGAAGTAATTACTGGGTGATATGATATTTCTACATTAAGTTGTTGATAAACTGTCAAGAGATAATAGTGTATTAGCACTAGCCACATAAGATTGTTTCAACTTCTTCATATAAAGACCTTATTGTTTCTGCCTGATTTAATATGGATGTAAAGTAGTAATTCACCCTTTTTAAAAATTATAGTTGTCTATTTATTTGGGAATTGGGAGTACATGCTGTAGACCATCCCTGGAGATCAACAAACATCTATGAAGAGCCAGTTCTTTCCTTCTACCATTAAAATCCCAAAGATGAAACTCAAATTACCAGGTTTAGTGGCAACTGTTTTTATCTGCTGAGACATTTATTCTGGGCCTCATTGTAGTTATGATTCACATTTCTCTTATCACAAATTAAATTTCATATACTTTCAGGTAGTTATTGGCAACTTGCTGACTATATATTCATGTTTCATTTAGATTATCTCTTATTTTAAAATTTTCATGATAGCGATTTTAATTTTTCTAAGAACTTTATATAGATCATTTTAGAAATATATTTTTATTATGACATAGGTTTGTGTTTTCACGCTTATTAACTTCTGTTGAACAAAAGAACTTAAATTTCGATGAGAACATATTTTTCTGTTTCTTTTGTTGTTTGTCATTGTTTTGTAAAACATCGCAAAATCCAAGGTTGTGAAGACTAATCTCTTGTTATTTACAGTTTTATATCTTCTATAAAATGTCACCAATTATTTTAGCAGTATTTTTAAAGAGACTATTTCATTTCTTATTGAATAATAGTTGCACATTCATGAAAAAAATCAATTAAATGAATGGCAAAGTAGTGACAAATGGCACTCACTATGTCACCATAAACTTGAAAGAAAACATTAGATTTGTGAATGCAGAAAAGGTAGTATGACGCTTCAGAAGGTGAGGGAGGGCTCTCAAAATTAGCATAGAGTGAAAGATTAGATAGAAGCCAGAAATGACTTACCAAAGAAACAAAAAAAGAAAAAAGAAAAAGAAAAAAAAAGAAAAGAGAAGAAAAAAACTCCTATAGATTCCTAAACAAAGTAAATCCCTTTCCACTTATACCCAGTCAACAAACAAAGGAAGAAAAGGGAAATCTCCAGAAACAAACACAGCCTTAAAAATCACTTTAGACAACAGAGTCACAACCTGAAGTAAAATTTATGTAGGAGGCAAGAATGTTTGTGCCACATTCTCTATTAGAGTAGAAGGGAAAGAGACAGTCTTCAGAGAAGCTCTACAATCAGACCACCAGTAGAAAGCCAAACTTCAAAGCCTCACCCACCCACCCACCCACCACTACTAACTAAATAAGCAACCATCCTGAGAACCACAGAAACCTTTCAAAAGCTGGCCAGAGCACAAACTCAGTAGACACAAATGTACTCAAAGAAAATTTGCAGAATGCTGGCAGAGAGACAGTCTGAGCCTTGGTAAGCAGAGAAAATTCAGCTGCAAAGGGAAATATAAACATGAGAATTGGCTCTCCTTAGAATCTAGGACTTGAACCCTACGAATGGGGGTCTGACCACCCAGCACACACTGAAGATAAGTCCCTGATAGGTAGAAGGTTGTGCTCAGGGAGAACTCATGCTAAGGACTGGCAAACTCCTATGATAGAGCTGACTTCTCTACAGAAATTAACACAACATGGAAAACATAGAGAAGGTACTGCGTGTGCAAACCATTCTAGCCTGACCTGTTTGAACTCCCAAAGAGACAGGACATGCAAACAATCCTGGTTTGAACTCTTGAGAGCCATGCAGCTGTTCTCCCACCGGCTGAGTTAGCTCCAAAAGACAACTCAGGAACACAGGAACTTATCCAAGCTAGGAAAAGAATATTCATTTATGTTAAAATATGTTTACTTCACACCATTTTATGGCTCTTTTTAATCTTCACTTTTGTGTTGTTATTCCTCCCTTGCTTTAGCTTTGACTTTGCTTGATTAAGTTATGTGGGTGTTCTTTTTCTGTGTGTATTGTAGTGTGTTCTATTATTTCTTTTACATTTACCAAAGATATTTTTCATTCTTTTTTATTTTATTTTTATTTTTTCCCAATCTGCTTTTACACCATTTTAATCACATGCAAGTATTAAGGTCAGTTCTAGATTGAGGAACTAGCAATACAATAGATAATCAAGGAACAAGCACAGCACAGCAATAAACACAAATGGTCAAAGAACAAGCAAGGCAATAAACAAAATTCTTTGAACGCTCCCGTGATCACTGTTTCTAAGGATCAGGATGATCAAAGTATCTGAGCCAACTTCCCTGTCCTAGCCCAAAGTCATTTTCGTATCTGAAGCCTACTTCCTTGTTCTAGTCTAAGATTTAGATTCCTGCATGAAATTACTTCTTTGTTCTAGCCTAATATCAGATTCCTTCCAAGCAGTCCATTTCCTTGCCCTTGGCCAATGCCAGATTTTTTCCAAGCAGCCTCAAAAGCTCTCCACATCTTCCCCTTTTTTATTTTGTAATACCAAAGATACTTTATTCTCATTTGTACTTCTCTTCTTGCACACTTTCCTCACAACTTTACTTAAGTATACATTTAATTATGTTTAATATTTTATACTTATTATTTATTTTATGTTTGAGATAATAATACAATCATATCATTTCTCCTTTCCTTTCCTCTCAAACTCTACTCTCTAATAAACTTCTCCTTGCTTTATTTTGAATCCATAGCCTCCTTTTTCATTGTGTTACATGCATATATACTCATATATGTGCCTAAATATAAACTTCCCAATCTGTGTACTGTTATTCATATGTCTGCTTTCTGGGCTAACCACTTGATATTGGATAACCAATTGGGGTGCACTTCCCTGGGGAGGACTACTTGTCTCAGATGAAAAAATATGACATATGTTCATAATTAAGTTTTATTATGCCATGAAGAAGAATTTAACCATATTTATTACAGCAAATGAATTTAATTAAATATCATCACTTTAAACAAAATAACCGAAGTCCTGAAGGGAGAAATACTATGTATGTTTTCATAATTAAACCTGGATTATACATGCATATATAAAGATATGTATATGAAAACAGGAAGGAAACTATCTGAGGCAAAATGAGAAATAGCGGGAGTGGTAATAAAGACTGATTTTGGTCAAAGTATGTAATGTAGTATATAATAGACTAGACAAAATATTATGAAACCACTTCTTTTTGTAAAATGAGTATTTACTAATAAAATATTTAAATAGGAAAACTTAGGCGGTTAATGGATTCATCTGGGTGTATCTGTGAGCCTGACTCTAGAGATGATTACCTCTTGATGACCCTGACTTAATGAGTGAATTAATCCTGTAAGAGATTCATGATAGGATGACATCATTGGCAGTTCAAGAAAAGTAGGAGGTAGATTTAGTTGGAGGAAGTAGTTCATAGATGTCAAGTCTAAGGCACCTATATGTTGCTCTGGCCTCTTCCCATGTTCACATTACTCTATATTCTGTGCTTCTTTGACATGTGTCCACAGACATATTGTTCTGCCAAAGTTTGTGGGGCCAAGTGACCATCTTCTGAGCCCTCTGAAACTGTGAGCCAAGTAAAATAATTCTCTTTTAAAAACTCTGAGCCATAGATATATGGATTTATCTCTGAAATTCAATTGTATTCTATGAATCTATACACGAATTATTATTTCTCCGGGCGTTGTTTGTTGGATCTTTGTAATGAATTTTGGCATTGGGAAGTATTAACCTTCAACTTTGCACAACTGCAAGGTTTCCTTGGCTGCTAAAGTCACTTCATATTACAAATACATTTCTTTTTCAAATTGCAAATGAAATAAGTAAACATTTTAAAACTAATCATTCACTACTTTCAGACAAACTAGAGCTTATTAATCCACAAATATTTTGTGGAATCTTTAGAATTTTCTTTGTATATGATACTGATTTGACTGTGGTGGTGCCAATAAATCTAGCACTTAGGAGACTAAGGCAAGAGAATCTAGAGTTTAAGTCCTACCTTAACTACAATGTGAGATCCTTTCTTTAAAAATAAAGAAAGAACTCATATATGTTAATACAGGTCATTCTTTCTATACAAATTAGAAATATTTTTATCTATTTTATTGCTAATTAATTTGGCTAGGACTACAGATACATTGTTTAATAAAAGTGATAAAAATTTACATCCTTGTATTCTTCCTGAACTTATGGCAGAATCTGTTTATATAATTGAGTAAGATGGCACTATAGTTGCTTGTAAATTTTTTTTACATGTTGAAGGAGATTTTTTTTTCTTGAGGCAAATTATATTACTATATATGTCTCATGTCTTATTTATCCTATAATTATCTATGGTCATCTGATCTAGTTTTGAAGTCTTGGAAACATTATTTATTTTATTATTTTAAGTATTGCTGATGTAACTATTGATGATGTTTTTGTTTTGTTGTTGTTGTGGTAGGTTTTATTTATTTATCTTTGAGACAGTTCTTTTCCTATGTAGCCCACACTGCTTTTCCCTGTGTAGAGCAGCCTGAGTTCATACTTGCTATTCTTTGGCTGCAGATTATCACATATTGGGATTATAGGCATGTCAACTATGACAGGTAAACATCGACTTCTAAAATCTCATAGTATCAATTTTAAAACTGGCATCATTGAACATGATTCCAGATTACATGCAATATTAATCAATTAAGATGATACATTGTTAAGAGTTACACAGTCAACCTTTCTGCAAATACAATCAGTTTAATACTTCTTTTTCTAATTTTAAAAATCTAATTTTGTTTTCTTGCATTGTTACACTTGATGTATCACTTAATACATTATTTAAAATATGTTCATTGTTGGTATCACTGCCTCACTAGCATTTAATTCTCAAGTTAGTTTCTTTGTTGTTCTTGTTCTCCACACACTGTATCTTCAGCCTAATAAAACTTCTACCTTATACAGTTTTATGGAGTTATATTCTTTACTATGGTTTCAACACAAGCTTTAAAGTATAATGCAAGAAAAATTAGAGGTCATCTTGGAAGCTTTAGTTCATTGCTATTTTGTTTTCATTTAATAGTCTCAATGTGAAAACATGTATTTTGTCTAGCATTGGTAATTATTTTTACTGAAAAATGTTATCTACCAAAAGTTACTCTGATACACTGCCAAGTGTAAATTTCTCCTCTCTTCTTACCGTATTTATAGATGACAAAATGAAGGCCAGATGATATAACTGATTAGCTTATAAGTCCAGTGACACTGAAAAAAATAGAAATTAATTCTTTTCTAAAATTTCCAGAGAAAGACCAAACTGTAGTTTTCTTTTGTTGATGTTATCACTACATAGAAGTGCAACTCGTACCTTTGCATATTTTAATATGATCTATAGCTTTCTCTGATTTGCTTGTTGATTACAGTAAATTCAAAGGTCATCTGTGAGCATAGGCTAATTTGTTTGGAACCATATTATCCTATAATCTATAGTCTAACATGTACCCTATGAATCTTGTCTGTAAAGGATTGAATTAGTTTAACTTTCAGAAATTATCATTTCTTAAATTATACATGTTAAGTTTCTAAGATATTTGAGTTCTTCTTTTGTTCAACTTTAATATAATCAATAATTTGAACTGTGGTACAGAGCAGAATGTGTCTTCATAACATCTCGATTTGACAGTTATTGGTGTTTGTTGCTCTTGATTAAGAAAAACAGTTGGGGGGAAATCAAAGAAACATCTGTTATGAAGTCTCTCTTCAATAATTTAGAATTCACTATCCAAATAACTCTATTAAAAAGAAAGTAAATTTAATCATAATCAATTAGGCATAAAACAAATGGAAATTTTGAAAAATTATTCGAAGGAAGTGGAGTTTCACAAAGAAAAGAAAATTAGACAAGTGTCTTGAATAATGATTAAATAGAGCATAGGGAAAATGGCTGCTTACCAGTACAAAATGCTTTAGTTTATGCTCATCGTGAGAATTACAGAGTTACCAATCTGTATGGTGATGAGAAAAGATTTTATTAATTGAAAGTTTATATTAAAAACATGAATAGACTCATTTTTGAAAGAAGGTCTTTCTATGTGTTACCCTGGCTGACCTGGAACTCTCTGTAGATCAGGCTGTCGTCAGACTCACAAAGACCTGCCTGTGAGTACTGAGATTAAAAGTGTATATACACCTGGCAAGAAAAATATGTTCATCCAAGTTTACACTAACGACTCATGTTTACAGTGCCAAGTGTTATGAGCTCTATAAGGAAACTTTTTTATAAATTAATTATATCTCCTCTTATGTAAAAAAAAGAGCTCTCATTAAATGTCACATAATATTAAAGGTAATTTTATTTTAATGTCCTTCTTAAACTACTGAAAATTATATAAGACTTTTATTGCACTCATTTTATTAACAAAACAATGTACTCAATGATGTTACATAAAATTTGGCTAGGGTGATCTCTCTATTACACAGAAGTTCTGAGGTTAACCTTTGTTAAAGCAGATTTGGGACCTTAATTGCTCTACTGTGTTGTTATGTTGAGAGTAAAGATGGAGCTGCTGACTAGTCTCCGAATTCTATCTAATTTCTCTTGTTTGAAAGATTTATTTTCATTTTATGTGTATGGGTGTTTTGCCTGTATTTATGTCTGTATAGCACATGTGCCTGCAGAACCCAGAGTGATGGATCACCTGGAACTGGAGCTGCAAATGGTTGTTTGCTACCATGTGGTTGCCTGGAATCAAACTTGGGTCCTCTGGAAAAGCAGCCAGTGCTCTTAACCACTGAACAATCTCTCCAGACCATATCCAATTCCTTGACTTCTTTTCAGACTCTTTCCCTCTCTGATTTGTACTTTTACATCACCACAAATTTGGATAATCTCTCTCTCTCTCTCTCTCTCTCTCTCTCTCTCTCTCTCTCTCTCTCTCTCTCTCTCTC
>NW_021604563.1:21358681-21419337 GCF_004785775.1 Grammomys surdaster | reverse complement strand
CTCTCTCTCTCTCTCTCTCTCTCTCTCTCTCTCTCTCTCTCTCTCTCAGTTTGAATGCTTAGCAAAAGAATTGCTTTTAGTTTGAATCCTATTTCCCAGTGAGAAATGCCTGATTGTGTGCTTCCATGCATGGTGTAGCAATCTCATTTTGAGTCTTGACTTTAATCAAACTCCGCCAGTGCTCAAGATCAAACAGGAATCCAATATTCCACCCAAACATAGAAAATTGGCACCATCAAGTTCATAAATCAATGGTTTTATCATTTCTGACAATTTCTCAAGGCAAATTGTACTTACCTTAGCCAGAATTTCCATATGCTAATCCTTAGTCTTCTGCTACCATCTAATGGCTATTAGATGCCCAGACCAATTTACAATACGATTCACTAGTGTAGAGGCAGATAGATATAAAGGAATGAAATGTTTTTCCTCTGTGTCTCTCTAATTCAGACTTGTAATAGATAAACTTAGTCATGAATAGTGAGATACAGATTAGAGATGTTTTCTTATCTGTGATAGGATTTATCATCACTCTCAGTCAACTGAAATGGTTGTGGTAGTAGGAACTGGGTATTAAAGGGAAATATAAACATTCTATATAAAATACATTATCCCTTTGATATTCAGATTGACTTATAATAATTTGAATTCCAGCAACTTTAATTGCATGCAAAATAACATAACTGCTGGCAATAATTTAAATCCACACCTAAATTTTATAAGTGATTTTAAAGAGGATACTTAGCTGTTTTCATTAAATTTTTCAAAATTTTATAAATGTTCTGATTACTCTCACCCCTGTTCTCATTTATTTCTCTCCTACTCTGTTCATCTCTATTCTTCCCTTAAAGTACTTTTCCCACACTCATGTATTTTGTTTGTGTATAAGTAACCTAATTTATGAGTAGATGACAACTCTTGAGAATAAACATCATCTGCCCTGTTAATTCTAATATATGTTCTTTGCCCATGTGTCTAGTCTACAATGGATACCTATACCTTTCCTGTTATACCTCTTGTAACATGCTTATTATTGAATCCCTATCTATATGAGAATAATGTAGCACTGTACAGGAAAAGTCTTATAGGACTTGAGCTATTACATCTGATAGTTGACCATTGGCATTTGGAATGATGAACGTGTCAACCTTTACTTTTAACCTCCTTCAAGCTATCTAGTTTCTTCTCATTGTGTGTAAGGACAGTGGAAGTAGCATCAACACCTTTTTTCTGTTGTTATGTTGTGCTTTCTTTAGCCTCTCTCTGAGTGAGAGGCTAAAAAGATAGTTAATTCATTTATTTCTAAATTTGTATCTTAGAAATGGGCACCTGGTCTAAGTAATGTTTTCTGAATAAATAAAATAATTACACTTTTTTGATGCAGGGCCATGGATCATGAGAGGAAGCCTGGTAAGGTTAAGCTAAAGGCTTGAAGCCCCAGAGACCCTGAAGCAGCTTTGCCTGCTCCCAGCACCAAACCCCTGTCTCTTAGCTGCAGCCCCACTCTCATGCTAATGAGGCTCCTAGAGGTCCAGAGGGCTTTGCCAATAATCTTCCTTTCCCAGACATTCCTCCCTGTAAAAGATATTTAATCTCAGACTCACCCTGAGAAGTAGGGTATGGCTTTATGCATTCATTTTCCTGCCCTGACAATTAACTGTTTATAACCATAGACTGACTGTTTTCATTGAGATCCACTGTGGGGAGCCATGGAGAAGACCTTCACCTACAGAGCCACAGCCTAATCTGTAGCAGGCTTCTCTGCCCTCCCAGCCACAGCCACCACCAAGCTCGCCACCATCAAGCCAAGGATCATCTCCCCGTGGGGCTAGCCGGAGCTCCCCTTTTCACTCTGGCCCTGGGTTAGATGCAGCCTATGGCCCTGGACTCTATTTTCCGCTCTTCTGAGACCCCCAGTGGCGTCTGGATGTCCAAGAGTTTGAGATTCCCAAGTCCTGGCCTCATTGCAGGCAGCACCTGCCCCAGGACCAGCGTGGGATAGGCACAGTCAAACTTCCCAAGTCCAGCCTCCCCCAGTGGCCGGTGGCCGTGCCCATTGGCAGGGCAGATACGGACCCACAACCCTACATTTTGATTAGGATTTCTATTGCAACACTATGACCAATAGCAAGTAGGGGAGGAAAGAGTTTATTTAAATCTTATAAATCTCAGCTCATAAATAATTACTGAAGGAAGTCAAAGCAGAAATGCAAGCCAGGAACGTGGAGGCAGTAACTGATGTAGAAGTCAAGGAGGTCCTCAACCTAGAACTGACCTTAATACATGCATATAATTAAGACGGTATAAAAGCAAAAAGTAAGAGGGGTGATGGGATAGGGGGTTCTAGGGAGGGGAAATGGGATGACATCTGAAATGTAAATAAATAAAATATCCAATAAAAAAAGAAAAAAAAAGAAGTCACGGTGGACACCGTTTGTTGGCTGGTCATTATGATTTGTTCAGCCTGCTTTCTTATACAACCCAGGCCAATATTCTCAAAAGTAGCACAATGATAAATCACGCCCATTCAATATTTTGTATATTAATGTATTTATAGGTGTCAAAAGCTGACTTTTGTACGTAATTCAATTATAGATGCAATATCAAAAAGTGTTGTAGACTCAATGTTGATCTAATGGTCTCAACTACCAATTTAAATTTGGTCTTGTGTTAATCAATCAACATGTGATAAACATAACTGTCATCAGACTCTATCAAGTGTACTATTTAATGTAGTTGACATTGCCCATTATACAATCTCATTTCTCTGTGTTTTTCAGAAAGATAGATGATTACATCATTACCAAGATGTAAAAGTGTTTAAGTACTTTGGATACTTCTACCTATAGTATTTGCTGTTCTTCCATCTGTGGCAAGAATTCCTTCCATATATTCTATGTTAAACATTATTTTCAGAAAATGAGACAGATAACTTCTCTTTTGATCAGAGTGCAGTAAATCCTGATAGATATGATAGCTGGGCTCTTCATACTTACTAAGTTTAAGTAATATTTTCTTTCACCTTTATAACTGTTGGCCCTTCTATAGCATGGTTAATATGCTGGCTCCTTATATTTATATTCATAAAAACATATTTGATAGACGTGCTTATTTTTAAAACCAGAGATTCATTCATTATAGAAATATTAGGAAAAATTAATCTAAAGTTTTTATTTTTCAGCCAATCTCCATTACTTTTTCCTCTATGCTGTACTTTGCAAAAAAAAAGAAGAAGAAAAAAAAAAAGGAGGGGAAAGTATATCAAGCAACAGTGTTTTTATTCCCCTACTGACTGTTAACCTATTTCAACAAACCAATCAATCACCAATGACACCCACCTGACATTATCTGATTTTAGGAGTGAAATAGCAGGAAGATGTCCTTTTGCACTCAATATGGCCAGTGTGCTTATAGATCATCATGCCTTTTGGATTTTATTATGCCTGGGCGATTTTCCAATATTTTATGAACATGGTTTTTCAGAACGTTCCTGGATTGAAGCATGATTGTATATCTGGACAATATCTTAGTCTACTCATGACAGCACTGTCCAGATGGTCCTGGACTGCTTCCAATAGAATCAGCTTTTGGCCAAGAACTGTAGAAGCATGAATCTTATGGAGTCCAAGACAAGTTCCTGGTGTATGTAATCTCCTCACAAGGGATTGGGATGGACTTCTGGAAAGTCAAGTCAGTACTGATTAGGACACAGTTGTAATTACAAAAAAAAGCTTTCAATAATCTTTCATATTCCATGAATAATTACATTAGCTGCATCCTCCCTCTTTTGGCCCTAAGTGTCTTACAAGCCAATCTTCAGTGGAAGACAATAGGCATTTCAATGACGTTCAAAGTTCCAGGAAGCTTTAAAAGAATTAAAACACATTTTATTTCTACTCACATTCCAATATTGTCCTTGTTTTCTAGTCACCCCTAAAGATAGACATATTACATTAGTATGTCACCTACTCTCTCCATTTTGAAAAAACCCTGACTCCCACATTCCAGCTGTGTAGTCTGTATATCTTCTCTTTTATAGATATCTTTTCAAAAACAGCTTTCTCTTTGAACAAGATTCACCACATATAATAACTACAAAGACAAGGAATTCTTCATTGTATGTGACAATTTCAAATATTCTCAACATTGTATGTGACAATTTCAAATATTCTCAAGTTATCATTGTTTACACAATTACCACTTACTGTTCAACTTAACTCCAGTCAACAAGCTTTACACGTTCTGTAAACCTAATCTGGCGAATGGCCTTTAAGTTGAGAAATATATGGATAAATTCATCATGTCTTCTCTGTCCACCACTGTTCAAATGAAATGCAAAATCATATATATCATATACAAAGTAACCTTTACTGTGTATGGTGTAAATTGGTTTTATTAGGTGTGTTACTTCACATAGTAATTGTTTTGTTTCCATTTTCATTTTTCTCAAGAAATGTTAGTTTTTACTTTTTAATTTTTTTTACTATTCCATTTGTTATTCAAGAAAATGAGCTTTGATTTCCATATAGTTATATAAATTCTGAAGTCCCACTTTCTATTGCCTTTTAGTTTTATATCAGTGTGGCTAGAAATAATATTTTGATTGATTTCAAATTTTAATTTTAGTAAGATTTTTGTGTTCTTCTATGTGATCTCTTCTGGAGAATATTTCTTGTGTGGCTCCAAAGAACCTCTGAAGTGCTGGATACAATGTTTACAAAATTGTTATGTCTATTTAGTCTACAGAACAGTTTACATTCAATAAATATAAGTCAAAGGATCCTACTCTCTCATTGTAGTATTCTCTCACTTTAGGTTTACTAATATTTCCTTTATTTAGTTGTCACAATGCTGTTTATATTAGTTTACACTAATCATAGTCTTTTTTTAATCCCTTTCTATTACACAATGATTTCCTTTGTCTCTTACAGTTTTTTTCACTTAAAGATTGCTTATATGACATATTTTAGCCATTTCTATTTTATTTTTATTTTAGCATTCACAGAATATCATTAGTGACCTTTCACTTTTATTCTATAATTATCTTCATAGGGAAGTTTACATGGATGTTAGTCTGGATTTTTATCAGTGTTCTATTTGCCTGGATAAATTAATTCATTGGCACTTGATTGTGATTAATGATAGGCCAGGACTAACTGCTCCCATTTGTGCTCATTGTCTTCCATTTGCTCCATAGATCTACTCTTCTTCTACTTTGTGGTTAAGTGATGTCTTTTATCAATACGTTTTCATTTCTGGTTTTTCATTTTTATAGTGTCCATTATGAGCTTTTATTTAGTGGTTATAGTTAGGCTTACAAAAAACATTTTAGACTTAGGATGGGTTACCTCAATACCTCAATCTCTAATCTTTTACTCCACTTTTAAATTTATTTTGTTTTTCATGCAAGAATTTGTTTCTTATAGCTAAGAGATCAACATAATGAATTATGTTCTTAGTTTTTCAAATTTACTACTTTCAAATTTTTGTACTAAACATATATTAATATCATCATAATTATATCAGAACATTCTGATTTCACTGTGGCCTTGCTTTTTTAGCCAGTGTGTTTCCAGAAGTTTTTGCATCACTTTTCTGTACCCTCTCCTTTTGGCTTGAAGAATTTAGAATTTATTGTAAGATTGAATTTGTGGTAATGGACTCCCTTGGCTTTGCTTACCTAGGACTTTTGACATTTCCTACTCATTCATGAAGGACAGCTTTTCCTGGCATAGAATTTTTGGCTGTCAAGGCTTTTCTTTCAGTATTTTGTATACATCACCTTATAATTTCCTTGTCCATAAGATCTGCTGCTACATCTAATGATAAATGTATTGTTTATTCTTTTTTTGTTGCTTTCAGAATCCTCTGCTCACCTACACATCTAACCATATCTATGGCTTGTCTTACTCAGACTCTATGTGATTAGAAGTATTTGGTGTCTTTGTGTCTGGATATTTGTGTCATATTCCTAGTTTGGAAAAAAAATCTGTTTCTTTAAATATTCTTTCCACCCATTATCTTGCTTTAATTCAAATTCTGTGGTCATTTGTTCTTTTGAAGTTATATCACCAATCCAGTGAACCTCTTCATTATTTTTCCTACTTCATTTTTGTCCTCTAAGTATAACTTTTCAGCTTGCCACTGTGGAAAAACACTCATTTTTTTCCTTCTGTTGGATTAATTTTGTTGTTGATGGTGTTCATTTGGTTTTAAAAAATCATCTGTTGTATATTTCAGTTATAGACTTTCAACTTTTGAAAATAAATTAAAATCTGTTTGATTTTCTTTTATATATTTTCTTTCTTTCTTTTTTTCTTATTTTGATCACTGATAGTTTTTTCTACATTTTTGAATTATTTTCCTATGTTTTCTTGATGTTAATGAAATTTCTTTAAATTATGACATGAACTAATTCTCAGGAAGTTTATTTATCTCAGGAAGTTTATAATCTCTTTGGGACTTGTCATTGTCACCTATTTTGTTCCTTTGATAACTCATTTTCCCTTATTTTTCTCAACCCTTATGGTTGTATTTAGTCTGTGAGTGGTAAGCTTATCTAGAAATTTGTGGGAAAATATAGTCCGCAGCGGAGGAGGACGAGTGGGGGAGGGGGGTTTCCACGAGGCACATCCCACATACAGGAGAAGGTTTAAGGTTCCGGTGGCTGGAGGCTTTGGGACGGCAGGCCCCAATGACACGAGGAAGTCCTTGGTTCCAAAAGGGTTTATTTTCATGGCAGGTGGTGGATGGATCTGGATGTACCCCCCTGAAACTCAGGGCAGACCTGAGTTAAATAGGGAGGGAGAAAGGGGGAGGCTCCACCCTCTGGCCTTCATTAGTATGCAAATCCTTTGGGGCTGATGCCTGTGGTCATGCTCTCTACCTGTGCACTTTGGGAGGGGCTGTAATGGTCTATGTGACTGAACAATGTAGGTCTATGGAGACGAGACTGCATGTCAGGACTCTCTGTTCTGGGGGCGTGGCCAAACTCCTGCTGGTTCTCACTTAGAGTCTCAAACTCCTGCTGGTTCTCACTTAGAGTCTCCAGTTCTACGCCCATGCCCAGCCATGAACCAGGATACCCTTACACAGTACCACAGAAATTCTGGATAGTTCATCAATCAAAATCCCTAACCTTGTGGCAACTGTTTAATCTCAGGAGTCCAGATTAATTGAGACTGCTAATCCTCCTACAGGGTTGCCCTCCTCCTCAGCTTCTTTCAGCCTTTCTCTAATTCAAACACAGGGGTCAGCAGTTTCTGTCAACTGATTGTGTGTAAATATCTGAATCTGACTTTTTCAGCTGGTTGTTGAGTTTTCTGGAAGGCAATCATGACAGGTCCCTTTTTTTGAGTATTCCATAGCATCAGTAATAGTATCAGGCCTTGGGACCTCCCTTGAGCTGGATCCCACTTTGGGCCTGTAACTGGACCTTCTTTTCCTCAGGCTTCTCTCCATTTCTATCCTTGTAATTCTTTCAAATAGGAACAATGATGGGTTAGAGATGGCAACCCCCTTCCTTATTTGATACCCTGTCTTCCTATTGGAGGTGGATTTTATAAGTTCCCTCTCCTGACTGTCAATGCATTTTATCTAAGGTCCCTCCCATTGTCCTGAAAGTCTCTAGGTTGCCTGTTTCCATTCTTTCTGGTGGCCCTCAGAGCTTCAGTCCTTTTCCCTCATCCAACACCAGACGAGTTTCCCCTCTCCCCAATACCCCAGTCCACTTTCTCTCCCAGATCCCTCCCTCCCTCCCCACTTGTGATTGCTTTCTTCTCCCTCCCCAGTGGGACTGAGGTGTCCTCACTTGAGCCCTTCAGTTTCTTGACCTTTTTGAGTTCTGTGGACTGTATCTTGGTTATTCTGTACTTTATTTTATGGCTAATATCCACTTATTAGTGAGTATATACCATGCATGTCCTTTTGGGTCTACGTTACCTCACTCAGGATACTATTCTCTATTTCTATCCATTTGCCTGCAAAACTCGGGATGTTCTCATTCTTAATAGAAGAGTAGTATTCCACTGTGTAAATGAGCCACATTTTCTGTTTCCATTCTTCTGTCCTGGGACATCTGAGTTGTTTCCAGCTTCTGATTATCACAAATAAGACTGCTATGAACATAGTGGAACACATGCCCCTGTGACATGGTAGGGCATCTTTTGGGTATATTCCCAAGAGTAGTATTGCTGGGTCTTCAGGTAGCTCTATTTCCGATTTTCTGAGGAACCTCCAGATTGATTTCCAGAGTGGTTGTACCAGTTTGCAATTCCACCAGTAATAGAGGAATGTTTCTCTTTCTCCACATCCTCACCAACATGTGTTGTCATCCAAAGTTTTGATCTTAGCCATTCTGATTGGTGTAAGGTGGAATCTCAGGGTCATTTTGATTTGCATTTCTCTGATCACTAAGGACTTTGAACATTTCTTTAGGTGCTTCTCAGCCATTCGAGACTCCTCTGTTGTGAATTTTCAGTTTAGTTCTATACCCCATTTTTTGATTTGGTTGTTTGGGTTAGCTTTTTGAGTTCTTTATATATTTTGGATATTGGTCCTCTATCGGATGTGGGGTTAGTGAAGATTTTTTTCCCCAATCTGTATGTTGCTGATTTGTCTTATTGACTATGTCCTTTGCCTTACAGAAGCTTTCCAGTTTCATGCAGTCCCATTTATGAACTCTTGATCTTAGAACATGAGCAATTGGAGTTTTGTTTAGGAAATTTCCTTTTGTGTCAATGAGTTCAAGGCTCTTTCCCACTTTCTCTTCTATTATATTCAGTGTATCTGTTTTTATGTTGAGGTCCTTGATCCACTTGAACTTGAGCTTTCACACCAATCTCACTTATGAGCATCAGTGCAAAAATACTCAATAAAATTCTTGCAAAGCAAATCCAGGAACACATCAAAACCATCATTCACCACAATTAAGTAGGCTTCATCCCAGGGATGCAAGGTTGGTTCAATATACGAAAATCCATTAATATAATCCACTATATAAACAAACTCAAAGAAAAAAATATCACATGATCATCTCCTTAGACACTGAAAAAGCATTTGACTAAATACAATACCCCTTCATGTTAAAAGTATTGGAGAAATCATGGATTCAAGGCCCATACCTAAACATAATAAAAGCAATTTAGTGCATACCAACAGCCAATAACAAATTAAATGGAGACATACTTGAAGTAATCCCACTAAAATTGAGGACAAGACAAGGATGCCTATTCTCCCCATATCTATACAATATAATACTCGAAGTGCTAGCTAGAACAATAAGACAACAAAAAGACATAAAGGAGATACAAATTGGCAAAGAAGAAAGACAGGTATCACTATTTGCAAATGATATGATAGTAGTATACATAAGCAACCCTAGAAATTCTACCAGAGAAAGTCTCCAGCTGGTAAACAACTTTAGCAAAGTGGCCGGATACAAAATTAACTCAAATAAATCAATAGCCTTCCCTTTTACAAATGATAAACAGGCCGAGAAAGAAATTAGGGAAAGGACACAATAGCCACAATAGCCATAAATAATATAAAATATTTTGGGGTAACTCTAACCAAACAAGTGAAAGTCCTATATGACAATAACTTTAAGTCTCTCAAGAAAATCAAAGAATATCAAAGAAAATGGAGAGATCTCTCATGGTCATGGATTGGCAAAATTAATATAGCAAAAGTGGCCATTCTACCAAAGGCAATCTACAGATTCAATGCAATCTCCATTAAAATTCCAACATAATTCTTTAAAGACATGGAAAGAGAAACCCTCAAATGCATTTGGAAAGGCAAAAAACCAAGAATAGCAAAAACAATTCTTCTCTGACCTCAATGTTTATTACAGAGAAATAGTGATAAAAACTGCATGGTATTGGTACAGAAACAGACACATTGATCAATAGAATGGAATTGAAGACCCAGAAATAAAAGCATACACTTAGGGACACTTGATCTTTGACAAAGATGCCAAAAATATACAATGGAAAAAAGAAAGCATCTTCAATAAATGGTTCTGGTCTAACTGGCTGTCTGTATGTAGAAAACTGAAAATAGACCCATATTTGTCACCTTGCACACAGCTCAAGTCCAAGTGGATCAAGGACCTCAACATAAAACCAGGTACACTGAATCTAATAGATGAGAAAGTGGGTCTTAACTTTTTAAATCAAGTGTTCAAATACTGGAGTTACTCCAAGACTTCATTTTCAGTATTCTTTCTCTATTGGATGAAATTTTCACTAAAATAGCAGTCTACTATATGAAAAAAATCAAAGAATATCACAGAAAATGGAGAGATCTCCCATGCTCATGGATTGGCAAAATTAATATAGTAAAAGTGGCCATTCTACCAAAGGCAATCTGCAGATTCAATGCAATCTCCATTAAAATCCCAACATAATTCATATAGGTGAATATAGGTGTTCATATGCTGTCTGATTTTAAATTTGTGCTTCCAGTTCTCAAACTCCAATATCTTAAACTCCACCACCTACTTGATAATAAAGTTTCAACTGAACTGCAACTACTCAAGCAGAATATTTGATACATGCTTGTGTAACTCATCCTTTCACCAGTATTCTTGATTTTAGTAAATGAGACTTTTGTGTCCATCATTCCAGAGCATCAGAATCAGTCTCTGACATCTCTCTACATGATCTCCATTACAGTTGACTATCTCCATTACACATTAGACTATAGCTAATTCCTACAAAATAGATCTCAAACAGATAAAATATTTTTATTCTGGCTTTCTTTAGTCATTTTACTTGTGAAGAAACTCAGAAAATGGTGCGTTCTTTACATTGTTTGCCACAGTCACTCTTTTCATTTCAATAGGTTGTACACTCCACGAAATGTTTGCTTCAGTCCATATAGCACAGTTCTTGGTACACATTTGGTGCTCAGTAAGTACTTGTTTGGTGAATTACATATTGTAATAATTAAAAGCTATTGTAATAATTAAAAGAGTATTAACATGTTTTAAAATGCTGATTACTACAACTGGATTATCTGATTTAATTCACTCAATTATCTTATTATGAAATCTTGCTATTATCTTGCTTTATATAGTTAAAAAAACTGATTCCCAATCGAAAATCTCACCTCAATTAAATGACTGGTAAAAAAAAGAAAAGAGAAATACCAAATTCACTTTTTACTGTATAGCCCCAAATTTTGTATGCATTAAAAATATAAACACTATGATCCTGACATTCCCAGTTTAGCGTCTGTAGATTTGTGGTTGCTCTTATAAGGCTTGGCATAAAATGTTTTGTGTATGTTGATAAGCTGCTGTACATTAATGGTTAACTTTTATTAAACAATATATTTGTTTTACTCTTCTCTTGAGCAGGACTAAAAGTCTGTATTGAGTGGTGGATGAAAACAAGTTGCGAGGAATCATACACCAATTAGCTATCCATGGGTACACCAATTTGAACAGTTATTTAAGCACCAAATTTCTTTCATAAAGGATAAGAAATTTCTATCCTGGAGGAGGCTGTGTCAAGAAAACACTTTGAAGCTTACTGATGATCCATGCTAGCAGAATCTCAAAGACAGACACAACCTTAGAAAACAGTGTTCAAAATTCTGACCCATAATTGTTCCTGTTTGAAGGAACTACAGGGATGGAAATGGAGAGGAGCCTGAGGAAAAGAAGGGCCAGTGACAGGCCCAAAGTGTGATCCAGCTCAAGGGGAGGGGAGGTCCCAAGGCCTGACACTATTACTGAAGCTATGGAGCAAAAGGAACCTGTCATGCCTGCCCTCTGGAAGACCCAACAACCAGCTGAAAGAGTCAGATGCAGATATTTGCACTCATTGGTTAATGGACAGAGGCTGCTGACCCCTGTGTTAGAATTAGGGAAAGGCTGGAAGAAGCTGAGGAGGGAGGTTGATCCTGTAGGAGGCCCAGCAGTCTCAATTAATCTGGACCCCTGAGATCTCTCAAACACTGGACCACCAAAAAGGCAGCATACACCAGCTGATATGAGACCCCCAGTACAGATACAGCAGAGGACAGCTGGGTCTGTGTTTAGTCAGAGAAGATGCACCTAACCCTCAATAGACTGGAGGCCTCAGGGAGTTTAGAGGTCAGGTGGGGTGGGGGTAGGGAATGGGGACAGCATCTTGGAGACAGGGAGTGAGTTGGAGGTATGAGATGTAGACCAGTGGGAGGGTGGATGGGGGAGTAGGAATAAAATCTGGAGTGTAGATAAAGAAATAATTTTTTGAAAAAGAAAATAGTACTCAGAAGGCACATATGCGTGCTCACACACGTGCCCCCCACACCCAGCACTTGGAAACCGCAAAGAAAACTGTTAAAAAGAAAAAAATCTAAGAAATTCAGATGGAAGACTGTAGGGCGCGGTTTGAATCGCCATTCCAAAATGGCACCTGGGGCTAACACCTGACTTCCTCATACGGCCCTGAAGAAGCCACACCCACAGGCAATATTCCGCACAGGCTCACTGCTATGCATAATCAGGCCATCTGCTACGTAGGGCAACGTCGGATCTCACGATACTGGCTATCCTATCACATGCACCGATGTGGCAGGCTCTGATTAGAGAAGGCAGAGGGATTTAAGGGCGGTAAAAGAGAGGCTTGGGGGCTTTTTGCTGAATGTAAAGGTTCCTGAATAAACTGGATTGAGAAGAAGAACTCCTTGTTCTTCGTCTTCTGTCTGCTGGTCAGATCGGAAAGCGACAAGTGGTGGCTCATCACAGTCAGGACAGCTAGCTGGAAAGTTCTCAGGTAAGTGGGACAAGGGAAAGTTCCCAGGTAAGTGGGACAAGAGAAAGTTTCCAGGTTAAGTGGGACAAGGGAAAGTTCTCGGTTCAGAGACTATAAGGTTCCCAGCATTGGGACAAGTTACATCAAGGAGCTAGAAAAGGGTAGCAATACACTAGAGCAGTTAAAAGAAGAGTGATCTCAAAAGTCTGAAAATGGAGATAGTACTGAAGAGGAAGAGGTCTTGGAGGATGAGTTAGAGAAGCTGGCGCAGAATCTTGAGAAAAGGAAACTGGAAGTAGAACCTACTGCACCAGGGCTGCCTCAGCTACCCCCGTATGCTCCTACCGGAGGCTTGGGACGGAGTTTTTGCCCAGAAGCTTGGAGGGAGCTTAAAGCTCAATGTTTCCCAATGTTCCTTGAGGGACCAGGAAAAGTGGTGATGGTTGCTATCTACATTAATGGCTTAAACTGCTTCTTTAAATTTCTTGCCTGGATTTATACAGGTTCAACAAGTATGTTCTCAGAAGCTATACACTCATTATCTGATACTTGTAACCAGGGTTTGGTGGCACTGGGTATCAGCAAGTCTGTTCAGACACCAGATCCTTCTCACCCTTATGGCTTTTCAAATATGTGCTATATTTCTTCATTGATCAGTGATGTTGGTATTTTCATGATGGGCACAGGACTCTCTTGGTATCATGGAGTCATGGGATTGCTTCATCTTCAACCAATGGAATCCCTTCTATGGACATATTGTATTTTAACAGGATCTTTGGTGTCTGAAGGAGCGACACTTCTTGTTCCCATAAATGAACTTCGCAAGAGCGCCCAGGTCAAGGGCACATCATTTTACAAGTATGTCATAGAAAGTCGTGATCTGAGTATGAATGTTATTCTATTGGAGGATACTGGAGCTGTTTTAGGAGTGATAATAGCGGCTACCTGCATGGGCCTTACCTCCATAACAGACAATCCATTGTATAACAGCCTGGGTTCCTTGGGTGTGGGCACCTTACTAGGTGGGGTCTCGGCATTCCTTATCTATACTAACACAGAAACACTCCTAATAGGATTCATTCAACCGGAAGAAGTACAGTGGCTTACTGAACTCCTGAAGAGCGACCCATCAGTAAGGGCAATCCATAATGTCAAAGCCACAGACCTGAGATTAGACAAAGTCAGATTTAAGGCAGAAGTTGATTTAGATGAACGAGTTGTTACAAGATCATATTTGGAAAAGCAAGATTTTGACCAAATGATACAGGAAATTCAAGAAGTGAAAACTCCTGAACAATTAGAAGCCTTTATGCTTAAACATGGAGAAAACATTATTGATACTCTAAGAGATGAAGTAGACAGGCTTGAGAAAGAGTTAAAGAAACAAAATCCTGAAGTTCGGCACGTAGATCTTGAGATCCTATAGACAAGATGAGTGAGTCACTTGGGCTGTGAAGAATGCTTTTACCTTTTCTCCATATATTGCAACTTCCCATAATAAGAAAGTTATTAAGCCCAGGACAAGATGTTTCCTTTTTACCCACGCCGGTATACATGTGCCCCCCTTGTGTTTATTGTATATAATGGTAGTTATAATGGTAGTTTTTTGAGTTGTGATAATAGTACTTGCTTTTGTGCTATATGTTAGAATGCTTCTATATTTTCCTTTGCTATGGTTGCCCGAATGCCTCATTATGTTCCTTGGCCTGTGGAAGCTCCTTCAGCTATGATGTTATTTAGGCCTAAGAGAGATTTTGATACACAGAATAATATTAATAGCCAACTTAAGGTGGACATTTTGTTGTTAAATCAAAAAGTTGATTTAGTACAGATGTGCTTATAGAGATGGCCCAATTAGGTTGCCAATGGAAACATTCTGGCTTGTGTGTTACTTCTATTCCATACCAAAATGTAAGTCATGCTGCTAATCTTTGTAAGGAAATTTCCAAGTATCTTTCAGGAAATTGGTCTGTGGAATTGGATAAGAAGATGAGAGAACTTCTCAAGTCGATTGTTCATATTAGTTCAATTAGAGTGGATGTCTCCCTGGCCTCTGGACTGACTGAATGGATACATCAAGCAATGTCCCACCTTAAGGAATGGGCAGGTTTGGGAGGTTTAGCCCTGTGCCTATTACTGATCAGTGGGCTTGCCTGTTGGTGTATGTACAAAAGGAGAAAGCAGCATGGCAGAGAATGGGCCTTGATAGTGCAGGCGTTTACAGCCATGGAGATGAGACAGTTCCCTCAGGTGTGGCTAAGTTATCTTGACAAAGCCTAAGGGCAAAATCCTATAGCACACAGGATTCGAGGCTAAACACTACAAAGGTACCATGTGCCTTGAGGAACATGTTTAATTGCATAAGGGTTGTTGTCCCAGGTCCCTTCTCCATTAAAAAGACACCAGGACAGGTCTGACATATATGCTTTACTGCTTAACAACGGGAGACATCATGTCATCACAAGGTCCCCTTTTCCAAAACTTAGAGATCAAACCTCTACTTCCACCTGTATTTCTTTTAGAACAAAGAAGGGGGAACTGTAGGGCGTGGTTTGAATCGCCATTCCAAAATGGCACCTGGGGCTAACACCTGACTTCCTCATATGGCCCTGAAGAAGCCACGCCCACACGCAATATTCCACACAGGCTCACTGCTATGCATAATCAGGCCATCTGCTACGTAGGGCAACGTCGGATCTCACAATAGCGGCTATCCTATCACATGCACCAACGTGGCAGGCTCTGATTAGAGAAGGCAGAGGGATTTACGGGTGATAAAAGAGAGGCTCGGGGGCTTTTTGCTGAATGTAAAGGTTCCTGAATAAACTGCGTTGAGAAGAACTCCATGTTTGTCTTCTTCTGTCTGCTGGTCAGATCGGGAAGCCACAGAAGACTACAGAGACTGGTTTTATATAAAAAAAGAAGAGATCCTTTGAACAAGGCAGGCAGGAAGGAGTTGTAATTTCTTATCCTTGAAATATCAGCCTGTACAATAGAGAAATACTTCCTACTTAAGGACTAGAGAAATAATTCTATCCAAGCCTTAGGTGTAAAAACTAATACCAGGTTTGCTAAGGTAAAATACCATTCTAGGCAGAGTCAGATGTCTCCTGGCCTCAAGTCAATTACAATGGACTGAGTCACCAGAAATACCTAGGCCAAACCGGTGACGGACGGGGATGCGGCATGTGAGTCACCACTGCAGGCACTGTAGCAAGCCCAAGAGCTCACTTCTGAAACTCTGAAAACTCAGTTCAATCTGGATCAAGACTCCAGTGAGTCTGATCTCAGTCAGTTAATTCCCAACACATTTAAGCACAATATAAATTTCTCAGACTAATACAATCCTCGGTACACAAGGACGTGTAAGTATATTGAAACTCAACTCAGGGTAAATGTCCTTTCTTCCAAGCAGATGGGTTCTAGAGATAGGCTACCTGTACTAGTTTAAGGGCCTAAGAAGGAATCTGGGCTGATCTTGATCATACAGATAGTCTAGAGGTCATTTGGGCTATAAGCCACCTCTGGTCCTTATTGTGAATGCTTTTTATGGCCTGATTCAACAGTTAATGCAGATCACCAGGCTATTAATTACTTCCCATTCCCAGCTTTCTGGATGGAAGAACAGGTTTTTCATCTTTCCCATTCGAAATCCATAACATTCCTGGTTTCTCTGGAGACCTGTGGGCAAAAGAACCTTAATTCTGTGCTTTCAACAGGTGACTACTTCTATTATATCTTTCTCCTCAACTGTGGCCAGCGGAGTAGAGAGATGGAGAGATAAGAAAAAGCTAACTAAGACTCCTTGGAGGTCATAAGTCCCATCCATCATGATATATACTGGTACTAGGTGAGACAAAACACCTCTATAACCAGACCAGAGCTTGCAAATGGAAACTCTAGACCTGTCTAAGCATTAGGTGGACTCCCGTGTGCTAGTGGGTAGATTCATGTTTACCCTATTTTACTGTTGTCTTTGTGTGTTCCTGGTGTATTGTCCAAGGCTAATTCAGCCCTCATAACTGTGAGGCTCAGGTACATTTAGATTAGCACAAGACTTGAAGGCTAAAGGACTATCTTTTACCACCCTTTGTTCACCTTAAGGCAGGTAAGTCATACCTAGATCCATGTTAATAGGAGGAGCCTCTATATTGGTCATGGCAACAAACAGGCCACTGTCATAGACTTAAGATTTTTCCAGCATTACTGCCAGTTACTGTATGCACACAAGGATATGCTTATGGCTGTGAAATTCAACTAAAACTTAGGTTAGAGTTAGCTTAGATTCCAAAGAGGTAATCTGAACTATATATACTAACCTTAGATAGCATAGATTTGAGGAAATGGAGTTCTATATTTTCCTCAAAACTTATTTTCAGGATAGTAAAAACTAACACTGAGCAGATGTCAGTGAGACCTATCTGCAAATCAGTGCCCACAGACTGAGCCTCTGAAACTGTGCCAGTGTTAGGAAAAGACACTGCCCAATCTATTGGAATTCTGCTGTGTCTAGTTCTATCTGTGGCATTTTAGAGCACTATATCTCAACAGTAGACAGGCTATGGCAATGTGGGCCTGTCCCAAAGAAGTCCCACATCAATATTACGTTAGTATTAGTGGACTGTGGGATGGGAGCCTACACCTGGTCTCTTTATAATGATTCTTTCTAAAACAAATTAAAATCTGATTATGCCTTATTATACACTGGACATGTCTTATTATACCCTATACATGGAAATCTTTGGCAAGATAGAGTACTGTTTTTTAGATAATACACCAGGTCACACTGAGTAAAAACCATTGGAAAAATTCTATACTGTCATGGAGAAATACAACACAGAGATAGAAGCAATGAAAATTCAAATAGTAATATTGGAATTCATAACTCATACTCAGCAAAACTCAAAACATAGCATAAGTTATCAGTAGAAGATATTTTAAATTGAAGAATAAAAGGGTTCACTGTATAATCCAGCAATCTGACTATTGGGTAACTATCCAAAGGAAATGAAATCAGTAGTTTAAAAAACATCTGCGTTCCCAGTGTCAAGAAATGAAAACAACTTAAATGTGCATCAACTTAAAAATGAATAATGAAAATGTGGTACCTATACACAGAAGAGATGACTCAGCCTCAAATATAATTAAATCCTGTCATTTGTGACAACATGGATACAAATGGAAATCATTGTGTTTGGTGAAATAAGCCAAGAACATGAATGCACGTATTACATAATTTCACTCATACATGGAATGTGAAAAAAGTTGATCTCATAAAACTCCCTAGTACAATATTGGTTTCTAGAAGCTAGGGAGAATGTCAGCGGTACAAAACTACAGCTAAGTAAAAATGAGAAGTTCTAGTGTGCTATTGCATAGAATACTGACTACAGATAATGGTTGTATGTCATGTCTCTCAAAGGCTGAAAGAAGGCTTTCTAGCATTATTTTTGCCATAATTTATATTTTTGAAAAGAAAAAAATATATTTGACTTGATTACACAATGTATACATGTATCAAAATATGACCAGCACTTAATTAGTATGTATAATTTCTGGAGTACTCTCAGAAAGGGACCTATCATGACTGCCCTCTGAAAGACCCAACACGTTGAAAGAGTCAGATGCAGATATTTACACCCAGCCAATGGACAGAATCTGGTGAGCCCTGTGGTTGAATTAGGGAAAGGCTGGAAGAAGCTGAGGAGGAGGGCAACCCTGTAGGAAGACCAGCAGTCTCAACTAACCTGGGATCTCTCAGACACTGAGCCACCAACGAGGCAGCATACACCAGATGATATGAGGCCCCTGACACATATTCAGCAGAGGACTGCTGGGTCTGGGTTCAATCAGAGAAAATGCACCTAACCTTCAATAGACTGGAGGCCCCAGGGAGCTTAGAGGTCAGGTGGGGTGGGGGTGGGGGTGGGGACAGCCTCGTGGAGACAGGGGATGGGTTAGAGGTATGGGATATGGAACAGTCAGAGGGTGGACAGGGGGAATGGAATAAAATCTGAAGTGTAAAAAAAAAATTTTAAATTCTAATCTAAAATGTTTTTATCAAAGATTATTAATATTTGTGGACACTAGCCCTAGAGTTTCTGATTAGATGTGAATAAAAATATAATGTGCATGTAGAATTTTAGGGATTCTAAACAAAAAGCCAGTAAGTTTATAATAGTACAAAGTAGGTTTTGGTCAAGAAAAACCTATATATCCATTCAGTGCTTGCTTTTCACAGAAAACGCATGTAATATCTCTTACATGTTACCTAAACACAATACAAAGATTCTAAAAATATGTAGCACTTTTTAAAATTACATAATCTGGAAAGTGCATTTCATGTGATGGGTGCAGCTCTGAGACCAAGAAATGTAATAACTCTGACATGCTTAGTGGTCAGACAAATTTAAAGAATTTTGAAAATGATTTCTACATTTTTACTCTGTTTCAATAGCAACAGATGCTTGCACTTATGAATGCAGCTGTAGTATAACCAGAACTGTATAATACAGTATAATTTTCATGCTAGTTAAACATACGATGACAAATTTGTTCACTTCCTATTTGAAGTTAAGAACATCTGACGTTGATAGATGTATAAATAGAGTGACATTATTAAGATTACAGCTAGTAAAATATCTTCTTAGATTTACTTATTTTCTTTTGTATACATGAGTGTTTCCTCTGCGTGTATGCATGTGCACCACATGCATGCCTGGTACCCTGGAATTGGAATTATAGATGGCACGACCTCAGAATTTAAACATAGTCTTCTACAAGAGCAATGAAATAGTTCTAAAGTGCTGAGCTATCTCTCCAACCATTTGTAGTTCTTTTGGAACTACATGTTGTCTTTTGTTAGTGTAATCATGGGGTCATTATTCAAATTTTGTTCCACATACATAGATCACAATCTTTGAGTCCATACAGTATGAAATGTCATCTTCTCCCTCTTTCCTGACCATAGATGATGAGAGAATGAAACCAACACACTGAATACAGAACTTCAGAACAAAGAAACATTGAATATAACCTTTGTGCCCAAATGTATGGAATATTTTCTCTTACCACAGAGCCATATATTTTAATTCAGAATAATATTGCATGACCTTGGCCTTCGCTGGAAAAAAAAAGAAAAATACAAAGCAATTTTAGGAAAGTGAAAGAAAGAGGGAACCCAGAAAAAAGAAAATACTGAGAACTCCTAAAACTGATGTATTTAGACAGCAGGATCGAAGAATCTAAGACAAGGAGAAATAGAACATTAAAACCATAGCAACTGTTTTTTTTTTTAAAGCACTCACCTGATTAGAAGAATTCCTGGTTGACAATGTGTAATCATCAGTATCATGGCTGCTCTTGTAATATAATAAATAATATAGCCTAAATCTTCTCTCTGATATTGTTACTTTCCTCAGTTTAAACTCCTAGGAAAGGGATTTGATTGGTTCAGATTAAGTGACTTGCCAAATTACCTAATCTGTTCAGTCTCCACATTGAAGACATGGACTTAAGTAGCAGCAGATGAATAGAGAGAATTGTTGCTAATACTAGACATAATGGGCAAATGTTGACTTTTCAGACATAAAATAGGATGCTATTAGAAAGGGTGCTTCTGGCAGACAACTTCTGCCCTTCATCTGACCAATAGCTACCTTAAACCGTCTTCAATTCCAATTGTAGGTTCCGTTCACATTATGTACTATTTTATTATGATGTTCATATTTTGTTTCATGATATAAACCAGTCTGGAAGTCTGCAATCCACTATACTTACAGAGTAAAGAACATTAGATGTGTCACTGAGATGGTATTAACTTTAAATAATGCATTTCCATGGAAATACGGATTAATAATGTACTGCTCAAAGGCTGACATCTTCTTCATGGATTTTCACAAAAAGCATTCACAAAAGATTTCAGTATTCCAAAGCTGAACCTGACAATGTGTCGAACTGCCTAGAATTTCCCAAGTTTTGAACTTTCAGAGCATGCCTCCATCTTGATATAAGTTAGAAATAATATTACTTCAAGAGAAGGTAGAATTCTCTCTGATTATTTTGCAAAAGCATGCCAGTTTAACGGCCTGGGTACTTCTCTGCACTCTTTGTCCTCCTTGGTCTTGTTTCTGTTTGCTTTGATTTTATTATACCTTTGGCACTAACTTTAATAATTAGATTAACAACCTAATTTGTCTGGGGACTGAATTCCTCGATCTAGTTCTTGGTTGTGTCTTAAATCAATAAATATGGTGCTTAATTCTTCTGACTCAGTGAGTTACATCAAATTTAACTTACTTAGTCATGACCACTTTCTGTCCCGGTGCTTCATGCCCAAACAGGTCTTTTTCTCTTAGCCAAAGCAGGATGTCCAAAATAGTATATCAAGATGTATTTTGTTGTTGTGCTTAGTTTGCTTTTGTGTGCGGTTCTTTGTTTTGAGTTCTTAAGCAAGACAACAGATTATAACTGCCCTTTGCTTTGTTTCTGCTTCCCACACCCCTCCCCGGTATGGTCTGGTCTTTTGCTGCCCTCTAGTGGCTAGCAAAAGTCACCAGCTTTCCTGGATCTCTCTATAAAACCTAGGAGGATGAATTACCAGTGAGAAAAGATGCTTAAGACTTCACAGGTTTTTCTCTTCAAAGAAAAGTTTGGACACACACTTAAATTCTATGTATGATATTAGGGATACAAGCAAGGTTGAGTGAACCAGACTGAGATAAAAAAAAAAGACCTTACTACTCTTTCTACTAAGAACGTGTATACAGTAATGTTTCATCCTTGTGGGTTATACAGATTGTGAGACATCAGATGAGATCACATTTGATGAAAAGAACAAAAGAACAAGACAAATGTGAAGGAACAAAAACATAGAAATGTAATTACATAATTAAAATAGGAACCTTGTGCCTTCTACCTTTTAGAGAACTAAATCATTCTCTTATTTTGTTGATTTACTTAAAGGAATGGGAATAGATTAATTGGCATTAGATTGAGTTATGTTCTTTAATTAACTTTAATTAGTTGTGCCAACAATTTCTTGGTAGACAGCTATAGATGGGAAGGAAGGAGGTAAGGAGAGAGAGGGAAAGAGGGAAGGCGCAAAGGAGGAAAGGCAAATGAAAACTGTATCTTTAGCACTTTGACTAAGTTCTCATAGCTACTGCTACAACAATGAAGGCAAAGCTCACTATCACTACTCACTTGATAACAATGAATAGCTTATAAATTAACGTTTATACCAGCCAATGTACTGTTTTACAGGCATTTCATTTAATCTCCACAACAAGCTACTGAAACAGATATTATTATTATTATTACTGGTTTTATTTTTTGTAGAGGAATTTTAATCAAGCAATCAAGCAACATGGCTACTCTGGCTGGAATACAGACATACCTTTAATCCCAGGAGACAGAGGCAGGCAGATCTGCATTCAAGACCAGCCCTGTACAGAGCAAGTTCCAAGTATTGAAAAGCTTATGTCCAGGTGTGGTGATACATGCCTTTAATTC
This sequence comes from Grammomys surdaster, assembly GCF_004785775.1. NCBI lineage: Eukaryota > Metazoa > Chordata > Mammalia > Rodentia > Muridae > Grammomys > Grammomys surdaster. Next base: position 21,397,078 of record NW_021604563.1, on the reverse strand, counting down.
CAGCACTCAGGAGTCAATTCTGTTCAGTCAATTGAGTTCATTGTAGTGGAGTAGAGGTAGTCAGTGGGGAGTCATTGTAGTGAGTACAGTGTAGTAGAGTTTGTTTGTGAGCACAGTTCAGTTCTGTACAGGGCAGCAGAGGCAGTTGAAGGCAGAGAATAAGGAGACAGGAGATAGAAAAAAATGCCAGAGTTAGTTTAAGGCTAAGCAGAGCAATTCAGTGACAAGCTAAGAGAAGCCAGATTGAATCAGTCAGCTTGTAAAGGAGTTTGAGCCAGAACAGCTGAGTTGAATCAGCTAACTAGAGTATAACTAGAAAGGGTGAGCCTACTCAGCAGTAAGCCTGATACTTTTACAAATTTTAATATGAAACTATCAAAGCTTAGAGAAGCAGAGTACATTTTTTGGCTTATATGGCTAGCTGAAGGCAGAGGTTGTATAGAGACACAAACACAATATATTTTACAGATCCAAGTCTCATAATCTCTTCAGTAAGAATTTAATTGCACAAAAAGTCTTACTAGGAAAAGCAGCCTGTTACAGGAAAGTCCACAAATTTGCAAATTTTGACATTGATTTTTTTTTTGATTTTTCAAGAGAGGGTTTCTCTGTGTAGCCCTGGCTGTCATGGAACTCACTCTGTAGATCAGGCTGGCCTCGAACTCAGAGATCCACCTGACTCTGCCTCCCAAGTGCTGGGATTAAAGGTGTGCGCCACCACCGCCCGGCTTTGACATTGATTTATAAAACACATCCAACAGTGTTCTTCTCTGCCTCCTCTCATTTCCCCTTGTTGTTTTAAAAATTGGATTTTCTCCTACTTAAAGGATTGACTAATAGTTCTGAAGGACAGAACTTCTGTTCACTATGTCACTGAGCATGCACAAGTATTTTCTGCCATATTCAAGGTCTATTAGTTTTGGCTTCTTCCAAACCTAACACCATCATTTCAGAAACAATGAGTTAATGGTTCAAAAAGTCTCCATGTCAATGATTATTAAGGACTCAGGGTTTGGTGATTGGGAATCATAGTGTAGAAGTGGGGTGGGAGACAAAATAAAAGATAATATAATTGTCACCATGGAAGTAAGTCTTTGGAACAGAATCAGAGGTATAAGAATCTGAAATGCAGGAGGCAAAAGTGGTGCAAGTAGTTAGAGGTCTTGTAATTAAATAGGCTAAAAGAATAAGGACATAAACACCCAATTAACTCCCTTAAGAAGGTTTGCTACTTGGATATTTCCTGGAGAGATGCCTCATCAGTTAAGAGCACTCGCTCTTGCAGAGGACCCAGGTTAGGCTCATAGCACTGACTTGGAGCTCACAACCATCTACAACTCTAGTTCCAGGGGATCTGAGGCCCTCTTCTGACCTCCACAGGCACAAGACACTCACATGGTGTACATATAACATGCAGGCACTCACAAACACACGTAAAATACATAAATAAATTTACAAAAAAAGATTATTTCATTTTAAAATACCACATAGTTGGAATTTTACTGATAAATGAGAAATTGCACCTATATAAAGATGTCTTATGTTGTAGAATAAATACACACTTATGAAATCACCACCTCACCATAATCAATTAAAAAAAAATATCCCAGAGTTCTATAAATTCCCCTCATTGTTGTTGCTTTTCTCCACTATGTTCTTTTATTTCTTTTTTTCTTATTGTTTGTATTTATATCATTTAACGTAGGAGATTATGGAGGGCTGGGTGGAAGAATACAAGGTAGTTCCATGGGATGGGGATAAAGAGTGGAAGGAGAGTCAACAAAAAAAGCTTTGTGTAAATAAATCCCATAATGGAGAAGATTTGACCTAAATGCCTCCTCCCCAAGGATGAGCTTTCATAGGACTGGAAACTACTAGTAGGAAAGCAATCAATACTTCTAGCCATCTACGATGTTTATGAACCACAGCTTTGAGCGGCATGACAAAAAGGTGAAATAATGGCACTGATATCATGGAGCTAAACAAAAGCTATCTAATTTGAACTTAAGACTGGTTTGACAGGACCAAACTTATGACTGATATCAGAATCATACTAAGCCATACCTGGGACTAGTGAGGTCATTGATCTTAGAGGAGAACCATCTGCCACCACTTTACTAACAGAATTTTATTATTTATTCTTTGTCCACAGTTATGTGTAGCTCTCATCCCTCATCAACGAAGCCTCTCTTTGTAACTGATGAAGACCATTACAAAAGCCATAAGTTGTCAAAATGTAGAGACCAGGTGACTCTGAGATACCCAGCTCCAACTGATACAATCATAACACAATTTCCTACACTGAAAACTCAGGAACATTGCAGAAACAAGAGTGGGGAGATTGTAAGAGCCACAGGACTAGAGAGTCTGCTATGAGGTTATGTCTTCTAGATATGACACAGAAGATACATCCATAAAATCTCAGTGGGAAGGCTGCCTAAACAAGACCTGAACCATGATAGCTCCTGGGAAAAGGAAAATCAGCTTTCTTCAATAGAGTGACACTGGGCCTATTAACCACTCTCTAGAACAGGCTTCCTGCTCAGGAGTAGTTGGCCAGCACAGAATGACTCTCATTTGTTTTTGTTTTATTTTTATGCATTTTTTGTTTCTCTTTCAAGAGAGAAAGAACATGGAGTTGGGTGAGTAGGGGATGGGGAAAATCTGAGAGGAATTGGAGAGGCGAAAGAATATGGTCAAAATATTATATGAAAAAATTAAATCAATACATAAAAGGAATAATTTCCATAGAGAAAACGACTAGGGTTGATATCTAGCATAAAACAAATGTGTTTGTCGTGGGGGGCAGAGGAGGGTAATACAGAAAACTTACTATGTAAGCATCGATGTGCAACTCATTACTTCTCCTTTTTCAGATGCCTAATTTAAATGTGATTAATTTTTTTCTTTATTGTTCTATGCTAGTGACATGTGGTCAGTGATGCAATTTTTCCTGAAATGAAGTTGAATTCCAAAGGCCAAGCAGAATATAACACCTTAAACAGCTCAGATTTTCAGAAAATATGTTTCAGCCTTCTAATGATTCTAGAACTAACTGCAATTACTCTTCTGATAATAGGTAATTAGCACTTTTCGTATATCATATTAACATATTACTGGCATTGTTATTGGGTTACGTAAAAGTTTTTATATAGCCACCTAGATATCCAATTGTACTGGGATGGTTTTACTTTCATTACTCAGCACTATTTTACTGACCATTGGACAATGATACTAATCAACTCTACAAAATAAATTTTAAATCTATTTGTAACTTTTATGGAAAACAATTGAAATGGATTAAAACATGACCAGAGTATGTCCTTTCTGTGAGCATTAAACTGTACGGTACATCTTACTCATATATTCATTCCCACATGTAGTGGAATTAGGTCATGTAGTACATGTCTCTTTGTAAATGGTACACCATAATGACTAAATGAATCTAGCTAAGTGGATTACATGCTTACAATCTGGTCCTCCAATTTCCAAATACCTATTCCTTTCCATTCTATGTTCCTATGCCCGACTTCTATAGAATAGCACCTTAGGGTTGTAATAAAAGATTACAAGAACCTTAGGGGTGTAATAAAAGATTACAAGAGCCTCTGGGATGTAATAAAAGGCTACAAGAGTGTGGGCAAAATACTGTCTGAAAATTTTTAAATAAAAAATTGTACTTCTTTACAATTTAAACAAATTTCATTCATTTTTTAAAAAATTACTTTAATCAAGATATCTAGCACTATAATGGATAGAAATGTAGAAATTGACATCCTGGCCTTTTCTATTTTAGAAGGCATGGTCTTTTGCTTTTTCACAATTAAATGATGCTAGTTATGAACACACCACTTTTACCATGATAAATATTATTTTTCTGTATGTGTTATTGAGAATGCTTTCATAAATAAATACTGAATTTTATTAAATGCTTTTCTGCATACATTGAGGTGATATGATTTCATCTATTATTTTGTTACACTTGTCTACAGTATTTATTGATCCACAGATGCAGGTACATTTGTTACTTCACAGGGACAAAATTATTTGATTTAATTAATCATTGTGCATAGCCCTTTTGATACTTTCAATGCCCCATTTTGCTGATGATTTTTACACCTGTATAAAAAGGATATTGGTTTAAAAATTAGTTTATTGAAATGTCACTGCCAGGAAAAGTTTGAATATGTAAAATTAGTTTGGAAGCATTATCACCTGATTCTCCTCCTTATTTTTAAAAGCATTTGAGGACGATTAGCATTACTTGTTTACTTATTTGCTTATTTTATTTTTACATAGGTGTTTGTGGTATATGTATGTTTGTATGTGTTTGGGTACATGTGGATGTGTACATATGTACATGTGCATGCAGACACCAAAGGTTCACACTGGGTATTTCCTTAAATGCTTTCCACCTTATGTTTGAGGCAGTATTTCACTGAACATAGAGCCCATCAATTTTGCTAAGTGACCAGTAAATGAGCCCCATGGATCCACCTGTCTTTACCTCTGCTGCTTTGTGATTACAGAAACACTGCAGAAAGACAACTTTTAGATGGGGACTGAGCATCTGAATTCAGGCCTGAAGTGTGCACAGTAAACATTTTGCTGACTGAGTTATCATCCTGTCTAGCAAGGATTTTGACTACTAGTTTCATATCCATTATCCATGTGTTCAAATTTTTTATTTTTTCTTAGTTCAGTTTTTGTAGGTAGTAAACTTCCAAGAATGTATCCATTACTTCTAAGACAGACACTTATTGGTATAGAACACTAATAAGAAATATTTTATCAGATCACCAGTCAGAGGGGGTTCTGGGTGGCCCCTCTCTGTTTGGTCTGGGGCGGAGGCTAAGCACTGCAAGGGAATATAAATAAAAGTTAAAAATATCTCTCTGGGTTCCCTAAGGGACAAGCCTGACTGCATAGGAGTTGATGTCAAAAGTATCCCCTCTCCAGGAAAAAGACATCGGGATGGGTATGTGTTAGGAGCGGGATGGGTATGTGTTAGGAGCCGCGTTCACCATTGCAACATGGCGCCGGTTTCCTGCTTCCTAGTTCTTCTTGAGAGCCTTGCTTGAATGTGCGCCTGCGCAAGGCGCGAAAACCGGTGTGCTAATTTGGCAATGTCATGAGAGCCAATGAGTGTGTGGCACGTCTCCTAGGGCTCTATATAAGCCACAGGTTTTTGGGGCTTGGCGTTCCTCGCTTCACTGCCATCTAAAGAGCTGTACAATAAATTGCTGTCAGAAGAATCCTGAGTGTGGCGTTCTCCTTATCGGCGAGGCTGCGCGCCGCAACTGGTGCCGGAAAACCCGGGAACGAAGCCGAACGTCTCGGTGTTTTATCCAGTTTCGAGGGATCCTGTAGGCTCAACAGAGGGTTCAGAACTGACGGCGCGAGAAGTCTAGACGCTTTTTTGCAAGGTATGGTGGATCCTGCCTATTTTGCTATTGCTATTCTTGTTTGGGCTGTGGTAGTTCTTGTGCTCTGCTTCTGTTTTAACTACCATACACAAGGAAAGGAGTGTATTTGCCCTCCGTGTATAGAGGATACAAAATGCCAAGACAAGGTAAGAGAGGGACAAAGAGCTTTAGCAGAACACCAGGATAGCCTATCAGAAGCAGAAAAGGATAAGAGCGCTTAAAATAAAATAAAGAAAAAGGAAAAGAAAAAAGAGGAAATTAAGAAAGAAGTAGCTACAAAAAAGGAACATAAAAAACAGGAAGAGCCTAAGAGAAAACTATATCCTGTGTTAACTGAATTTCAGAATTTAAGAATTAATGACTTCGCCTCTGAGGAGACGTCCTCGGGGGATGAAGAAGATACAGAGGATACCGACACCTCATCCTCTGATAGTGTGTTAGATCTTGAGGAACAGGCAGAGTTAGATAAAGAAGCAGCCCGTTATGAGTCTGAAAGATACGGGCTGGATTCGCCTTATGCACCGGGGTATGCCCCATCTGCCCCACCATAGGAGGAAGTAGAGTTAAAAAAAAAAACCAACACCTTGGAAAGGGAAAGGATTAAATGCATGGATGAAGGCTTGTAGAGAAATAGGAGGACCTCTATCTAATGCCGGATTGGCAGCTGCTGTTTTAGCGGCTCAGAGGGCCTCTAATGTTAAATGCTTCAGGTGTGGAAAACTGGGACACATACAAAGACAATGTAGAGCACCTGGCACTACTAGTACATGTTATTACTCACTGCCTTGAAGCCTGGGCTGCTTGGGGCAAGCCTCTTCAGCTGAAGACAGTTTTGCTTAAGGCTTGGTGTCCGTCATATAACTGGCTTGCCATATAATCCTCAGGCACAAGGGATTGTGGAACGTGCCAATGGCACATTGAAAACTTATTTACAAAAACAAAAGGGAGGAATAGGCCCCAACATGGGACCTAAGACATCTATCTCCCTAGCCCTATTTACCTTAAATTTTTTAAATCTGGATTCTGATGGGCAATCTGCTGCTGACAGACATGTGGCTCCAAGTCCTCAAAAAGAATATGTTAAATGGAAAGATGTCTTAACTAACCAATGGAAGGGCCCGGATCCAGTTTTGGTGAGATCCAGGGGAACTGTTTGTGTTTTTCCACAGGATCAAGAAAATCCAATCTGGATACCAAGCAGACTGACCAGAACTGTGAAAGAGGACTCACCAACCCCTGAAGACAAATTTAGCGGGGGCTGCTACCAGTTTATCAGCCTTTGCAACTCTAGGAAATTGGTCACAACAGGCTGAGGAGCTACAAGAAGAACTCCTGCTCAAGATTGCTGTTTTGAATGGGACCAGAATAAACCCGATTGATGTTAGAGAGTTCACTTCCTGGCTCACGTCCACCTTCTCCTTTTTTAAGGAGTGGATGGGGGTGGGAATGTTTGGCTGTATGATCTTTGGGGGAGTGCTGATCACACTCTGGTTGCTCTGCAAATTTAAAAAACAACATCATAGAGATAAAGTACTTATCACTCAAGCACTGCTTGCCTCAGAGCAGGGAACATCCCCTCAAGCTTGGTTAAATATGCTTAAACAATGAGACACTATCATTCAATGGGATACCCTGAGGGCTTGTGTTCCCATTGCACCAGGAATCCTGAGTGGTAGTCCTCCACACTTCCCAGGGCTCGGGTTCCCATTGCACGGGACAAAAGTGTGGAGGGTCTCAACACTGTTTAACTGCCTTGAACGCCTTACTGGTAGAACGGTGGGCTTGATCGGCGAAATAACAGTTGGAAAATTGTTGGAGCAATTTAATAAAAAAGGGGGAGATGTTAGGAGCCGCGTTCACCATTGCAACATGGCGCTGGTTTCCTGCTTCCTGGTTCTTCTTGAGAGCCTTGCTTGAATGTGCGCCTGCGCAAGGCGCGAAAACCAGTATGCTAATTTGGCAATGTCGTGAGAGCCAATGAGTGTGTGGCACGTCTCCTAGGGCTCTATATAAGCCACAGGTTTTTGGGGCTTGGCGTCCCTCGCTTCACTGCCATCTAAAGAGCTGTACAATAAATTGCTGTCAGAAGAATCCTGAGTGTGGCGTTCTCCTTATCGGCGAGGCTGCGCGCCGCAGGTATGGCCCTCATGCCTCAGTGGAGAACAACAGGGGGACCAGAGCCATTACAAAGTCGCCTTCAATTACTGGAGGTCAGGCCTCTATCCCCGCCTTCGCAAGAATAGAATTGCCACAGCCCTTTTATACTTAGAGAAGGGAGGAGATGTCAGGGGCAGCCCTGCTTACACACTGAAGGCCTAAAATCAGCCATAGGCCTAAAATCAGCAATAGGCCTGTCATACATGTATACTAACAACAAGTCTTGGATCTCTGTGGAAAAACACTGTAACAGATGGCTATAAGCTATTGTAAACAGGCAGTTTTTGTGGAAATCTACCAGCCTGAGTAGTCATAGACCTTGTATATAGGTAGCCTTGACAGATAATATCAACTTAGATAAGGACAAGTGTATCATAGGCAGAGTCATAGTGACCTGTCCCCTGAACCTTCACCCTCTTCTGAAAGATATCTGTACTCCCCCTGAGCATCCACGTTCCGATGTCATCCCCTTCCCCACGTCCTGCCTTTTTGTGTTTATAATCCCTGTGTGAATAAGTAAAAATTACGATTTGATCTAAAAATAAATAAATAAATAAATAAATAAATAAATAAATGAATGAATGAATGAAATATTTTATCAGCTGCTGGTGGTGGTACATGCCGTTAATCACAGTATTTGAGAGGCAGAGGTAGGCGGGTCTTTTGAGTTCAAGGCCAGCCTGGTTCACAATCTGACTTCCAGGCTACAAAGAAATCCTGTCTCAAAAGCAAAAAAAAAAAAAAAAAAAAAAAAAAACAAAAAAAAAAAAAAAAAAAACCCCAACACCCCCCCCACCCCCCCCCCCCCGGAAAACAACAACAAAAAGAAAAAAAACATTGTTTGGGTTTGGGTTTATGCTGCATACAATCTTTTTCAATTTAATTTTGTTTGAATATTATTTCTTTTCTCAATTAGCCTGTTACAGAATCATTCATTTTATTTACAGTTTTCAAAGAAAACACAAGTTTAATTCTGATAAAAGTAGCACTAAGAAGAATTTTTACAGAAAAATATCCCAGAAAGGATTTCTGGGAAAAGAACAAAAACAAAAACAAGGAACAAAACAAAACACAACAAAAACCTCCTCAGTTATGACTGAAGGAACTAGAAAAATCAAGAAAAGTAAGCTGAAATTTAGAAAGAAAGGAATAACAAAGTTTACCATAGGTATGGGGCGGCCAGTCGCAGTGGATACATCTTATATCAAATTGTTTGTTGTTGTTATTGATGTTGTGGTGGTGGCAGTGGTGGTGCTGGTTTTTAATCTCTGGCTCAGGGAGCAACATACAAAAAATAAAGCCTGTAAGAGCCAGAATATAAGTACTGTTGGGAAGCAGTCTCTCCTAGAAACGGAAACATAAACAAGATTTGACCAATGGCCTTATCAATAAACATGCTAGTGTAGAAAGAGCAAAATTTCAAATGGTCACACTGTGGAACAAAGAACTACAGACAACTGATGACTGCAAAGAGAGGTATAGTTAACCTTTTCCAGGAATGAGATTTCTAGTTGGTTGACTATTATAGGATAGTCAACCCTGAAACCATATATACACAAACAAGAAAAACAGAGATTCGGCAGGCTGAATTTATATATTTATTTGTGTGTGTATCTATATATGTGTGTATTTGGATATAGCAATAATAGTCAAAGAAAAAGATGCATTCAATTAGAGATTTGGGGACTGACATAGGAGATGGTGCAAAGGGTACCTTGGAGAAACTGTGGGGAGAAAAAGGAATAAGGAAAGTGATTTGATTCGACTTAATTAAATATATTTTTAAAGTTTATCACAGAAATAAATGAATTGTAAAAAATTAACAAAATTCAACCAAAATGAATGTTAAACCATCTTATATTTAAAGAAAAAACAAAATTAGTAAAACTAGCTGATGGGCTGGAGAGGTGGCTCAGTGATTAAGAGCACTGGCTGCTCCTCCAGAGGTCCTGAGTTCAATTCCCAGCAACCACATGGTGGCTCACAACCATCTGTAACGGGATCCAATGCTCTCTTCTGGTGTGTCTGAAGAGCTACCGTGTACTCATATACATAAAATAAATAAATCTTTGAAAAAAAAGTAAAACTAGCTGAATCAAGAAAGATAATACAATTATTAATAATTTTTATTTTAAAAGAACGCAGTATAATGCATAGCATAGAAAGCCCAAAATATCTCTGTAGAACTTATGAACAACTCTATGCCAAAAGTTTGGGAACCCTAAAATATGAGTTTAGCTTACACACATGCACACGCACACACACACACACAAAGTCGAACCAAGGAACAGAAGCCCTTATCCAAAGCCCTTATCCTACTGGTAATGAGTAATGAAACTGAATCTGTAATTTAAAAAAAAAGTCTCCCAGCACAGAAACCAAGACAAGATTTGTTGTTGTTGTTGTTGGTGGTGGTGGTGGTGGTGGTGGTGGTGGTTTGGTTTGGTTTGGTTTTTTTGACACAGGGTTTCTCTGTGTTGTCCTAGCTGTCATGAAACTCATTCTATAGATCAGGCTTACCTCAAACTCAAAAGATTTGCTTGTAACTGCCTCCCAAGTTTAGGATTAAAAGTGTGCACCACTGTCACCCAGATAAAGAAGATAACTTGACTGCTGAAAAATTTCAACTTTTCAAAGATTTTTTCACCAATTCTCACCAAGTTATTCTGAAAACAGTTGTAAAAGAACCCTTCTAAATTCATTATTTGGTGCAAGAAATTGAACCTTGGAACTAACACAAGTACTTTAGCATTGAGCTATATATTTTCAGATCCAAAATACATTCCTTGAATACAATATAAATCTGATATTCAAACCAGACATAAGCATCACAGCTACACACCAAGATTATTGATGAATATCATTATTATCAGAATATTCTCTAAAAACTGATGCAATAGTACATAAAAAACTGTATACAATCACTAATTAAGAGCTATCCCAATATTAGAAAATTACTTCAATGCATGTATATCAATAAACATGACATATAACATCAATAAAATGAAGAGAAAAATAAATTATGACCATTTCAGTAGATATAAAAATGGACAAAATTCAACATTATTACATGGTAATAAATGGCATCAAATAATGTTTACAGGAAAAGTACCTCAACAAAATAAAAAATGATAAACTAAAATGATAATAATAAATTAATAATACTATTGTACATTATATACAATATATATACATTAAGATGTTTATTTTCATACATTTTAAAAAATGAAGTTATGCCACTTGGGCTGAGAATATTTCCTATTAAAATCCCAGTATCTGGCATGAGAACCTCCTTTCTAGTTATTGGCAAGGGCAGTTGAAATGAATCATGCATATATATATATATATATATATATATATATATATATATATATAAATAATCTGGGCTAAAATCTGGGCCATACCTTGTGCTGGAAGTCTATATAAGGGCACGAAAGAAAGAAGTTGTTGCTATTTCCCTGATTACTCTTGCCTTGCTAGAAAGTCCATTATTTCACTGGCATTACAATCTAATGCTTCAGAATTACATCATCTACTGAAGACCCACTGAGACATCCATCTTTGTGGACTGAGCAATTTCTGGATTCTTAGACATTCTGATCATAGACAGCAATTGTTGGAGTAGCTGGACCACAACCTGTAAGTCATTCTAATACATCCACTTTATCACTCTTGGTACTACATACCTGGTCAGTAACCTGTGGCTAGTAAAGTCATAGATCTTAGAAAGAAATTTATCACAACAACTTTACCTGACCAGAATGATTCCTAACTGCATTTTTAAATGAATTGTTTTAACCACAGGTAAGTATATCTCTCTACATCAAAGAACCTTTTGTTTGCAGGAAAGAGATTATTACAGAAAACCACAACTGGTCGTTTTTCTGAGAAATAAGTAATCATGGGATCTCAAGACTCACACATACATCTACAACACAATTCCTGCACCTAAAGGTCAGGTGACACTGCTGAAAAGGGAACAGAAAGGAGCCAGAGGACAAGGAAGTCAGCTGGGGGAGTGTGTCTTCTAGAAATGCTAGACAGCTATACCCCATGACACCTCAACAATAAGGGGACTAAAATATGACCTTTACAATATCAATATCAATAGACATGATAACACCAAAGGGGAAAATCTCAGAGACCACCCCTAGATAAAGAACTGCAGACAAGTAATAACTGCTGAGAGGGATAATTAGTCTTTTCTAGAGATGAGCCCCCTTATTGGATATCCAATACAAAATAGACACCCCTAAAACCCTATACACATAAACAATATCAAATGGACTGTGAAATTGCCATGTGGTGTTGAATCAGGAATAAGCAGACAAAGGACAGTGGAATCCTTATCAGAGAACTTTAAAGAGGAAAATTACACATACCCTAGAGTATGAAGTTCTAAGAGAGGAGAATGTAAGCTAATAAGATGAATATTTCTTAGCCTGGCTTACAGTCCTCCTTACTCTCAAGTTACCAGGGTGATAACATCAGAGCCCAAACTTCTTTAGCATCCTAATAATTCAAAAAAGTGTCCACAAAGGGCTTTGCTGATAAGCCTGAAGACTGGCATTTCATCCCTTAGCCCGTCTCAGAGAAAACTGACTTTGGGAAATTGTCCTCTGACCCCCACATAAGTGCTATGGTACAAATGCCCATATATAAATGGAAAAGGCTCCTTAAAGGTCTCAAAAAGTGATTAAGTGTGCATGTTGATGTCTATTTCTTTCACTAAACTGGTCTAGAATTCTACAGTCCTTGATCATGAAGTCATAATCTACTGGTTTTGTCATAAATATGCAAGTTCTTGACTTTTTGATCATGGGGGGAAATTGGGAAGCATGACATGCTTCTTTGCAAAGCAATAAAATTTATGAGAACAAATCATTGAAGTGTTCTTTTTTGAACACTAAGAGCAGAATTCTAAGTCACTTAAAAATATTTTCTATAAATATTTGCTTCTTAGTCTCATAGATTTGGTGGGAGGAGGAAAGCTGGAATGCAGCCCAGGAAACTTATAGGGAACATCTGATGCTCCAGAGATCAATAATCAAAGACATAAAAAGAAGGCTGGTAGGAGATTCATGAAATTCTAGGGAGTGTCTGGCAGCCACCAGGTTAGGATTGCACTAGGCCTCACAGAAAAAAAATCTGATGTTTGACACTTGACTTTCTCCATAAAAGTAACTGTCTCCACTTCTTTCCATGATCAAAAAGTCAAGAATTCATGTATTTATGGCAGAAGTCAGTAGATTCTGACTTCATGATCAAGGATAGTACAAATCCCAGACCAGTTCAATGAAGGAAACAGAAAATCAGATATCGAGTTATTAAACACTAGATGTTACAGCACAAAGAGAAAGGAGTTAATTTACTTAATCTAATAAGCTTGTCATAGGATTTATGGGCAATATTGAATCTGCTTTGCCAATGAGGCACTAGATATTAAAAAACATTGACAATCTAATAGTCAGTGTTTACTATTTAATCAGTACCATGTGAAATTTGGATTCCTTGATACATTAATTACTATTTTCATTTCATTGAACCCCTAAATAATAGAAAAAATTTACATGTATGGATATATTCAAATGCTACCATTTATAAACAAAATGCATTACCTTGTTTGCTCTTTATCTCAGGCCCTAACTTTTCACTTTTCCTCTCAGGAAAAACAAGGTCCACAAGCTCTCTTTCTACTACTTCATGTTTTCTTTCTTTTAACCCCATAATATTTTGATAACTTCCCTCAGATTTTCATATTTCTTACCTTTTAAAACGTTAGCATGCGAACTAGTTGATTTCATTATTGTGTATCCACATATGCATATAATGGTATTTGCTCACATATACTTTCCTAGGAATTCATTCTTCCCCCCAACTATTGGTTATGTTCTTCCTCTCTTCAAAGAGTGAGTACTTCTTAACTTTTTCATTTTTAAAAGTATGTTTTTAATTTTTTAATTAGAATAGAATTCTACCACTTTCCTCCTCTTCCTACATCCAACCACTCCCAGCCATTCTCTCTGGAACCCCTCCTCCATCTTCTGACCACTCACAAGTTGATAACCTTTTTTCTTTATTACTGTTACATATGTGCATGTATATGTGTATATATAAAAATATGTGTAACACAAGGAGGAAAATACAGGAGGAGGGACAAGTGAAAGTGATAAAGCCTTAATATATCAAATTAGTTTATATTCAATAGACTTTTATTCAAAATAAATTATTCTCTCATATAATACCTCCTAATCAGTTACTCATTTCTCAACTCCTCCCAAATCCCCTCAAAACCTCCTCTTTCCCCAGATTCATTCCTCTTCCATTTGCTCTTCAGAAAAAGAGCAGGCCCCCAAGAGACAACAGCCAAACAGGACTAAACAAGATACAATAAAACAAGGCAAAATCCCTCATATTGAGAATGGACAAAGCATCCCAGTAGCAGAAAAAGAGCCCCAAGAGCAGACAAAAGAGCCAAATACTTATTCGTTCTCATAGTCAGGAGTTCCACAAAACACTAAGCTAACAGCCATTAACATATATAGAGGACCTAGTTCATACCCCTGAAGACTCCAAAATTGCCACTTCAATTTCTGTAAGCCCATATGAGGTCTGCTTTTGTGGTGTCCTTTATCCCTACTGATTCCTACAATCTTTCCACTTGTTGGAGTACCCACATGAAAACCACGCTGTACATCTGCTACATATGTGCAGGAGGCCTAGAATGTTCTTCGGTTGGTGATTCAGTCTCTGGGAGACCCCCAAGGATCCAAGTTAGTTGTCTCTGTTGGTCTTCTGATAGAGTCCCTATGCCATCCAAGTTCCTCAATCCTTCCCCCCAACTCTTCCACAGGACTATCTAAGCTTAGTCTAATGTTTGGCTGTGGGTCTCTGCATCTGTTTCCATCAGCTGCTGGTTAGAGCCACATAGAGGACTGTAATGCTAAGCTCCTTTCTGTGAATCCAGGCTCAAAGACACAAACCTAGGGGGAGGCTCCAAGGTAGTTGAAGGAACGCAGACCTGCAATGTGTCCCCATTGATCCTTGAACTACTCAGTACCCCTCTATACTCATCCAAATTGGTAGGGATTGCTACTCCATTCATTTATGTTTGTCTCATGCAGGGTACCTGTGTACCACTGTGTCACTGAAGCCCAGCAGTGACAAATATAGCTGTTAACAGTGTCTTCATATGCTGTGTCATTGTGATGACGCTTTGATCAACAGAGGCATCAAAGTCTTATGGTATGCCCCTGTGAATCCGCTACCCATGCAGTCATAGTAGTAGTTGTTTTCTCCATCCACACATAGATCCCCATGGAGACATGGCTGTCTAGTACATCCACCAAAGTTGAGTTTACAGTGGTCTCCAAGGAATCCAGGTAAACAGTCACAGAAGTATGTTCCAAGTGCATCCTGACATGTGGCACCATGTAGACATGGCTGGGATCCACGTTCATCAATTTTCAGCTCACAGTTCACAATAAAATACTCTCAAGGACCGACACACATATATCTTCCTATCTCATTGAGGCATACAGCCTCATTCGTGCAGGAATCAGAAACACATCCATCTACTTCCAAGTCACACTGCCTGCCTTGAGGCAAAAGAAGCAGAAGTATCCATTGATTCCACCTAGAACACAGCCCCTTTGTGGCAAAGGCTGGAAGCACACCCATTGTGATCTGTCTCACAGAACTTTCCAGTATATGTAGCAGGGCAGATACAGACAGGGTGGTCTGGATCTTTATGGCAAGTGCCTCTATGTTGGCAGGTGTTCCTTCCATAGGAATTAGTAGAAGTTTCACAGGTCAGCTTTTGTACCCAGGAAGACATTGGCACAGGAAGCTCCTTTCTCCTGGAGTACACACACACACAAGTTGTAATTCCTTGGCAGGGACTGCACAAGTCTTTTAGATCTTCACAGTCTTTGTCCAGATGATTGGCTATGTCTAAGTAACAACTGTTGTCTTATGAAAAATCCTTGTACATAGACTTGTTTTGGCAAGAATTTAAAAGACATCCAGTATTGTTTTTAATTGCAAAAATGAATCCTGGCCCCTTAAGTCATTATAGGACTAGGTACATCCTTTCTCACTGAGGCCAGTCAAGACAGCCCAATTAGGGGAGCAGGATCCAGAGGCACACAGGTAATGGAGTCAGGGTAAGTTCCCACTCCAGTTGTTGGAAGACCATGCTGTACATCTGCTACAAATGTGCAACAGGCCTAAGTCTGTTTCCATCAGTTCCTGGTTGGAGCTGTTCATAGGACAGTTATGCTAGGCTCCTGGAAGCAAGCATATCAGAATATTGTTAATAACGTCAGGTATTGGTTATTGTCTATGTGATGAATCTCAAACTGGGCAAGTTATTGGTTGACTATTTCCTCAGTTTCTACGACATATTTGTCCCTACACTTCTTGTAAGCAGGGCAAATTTTGGGATGAAGATTTTGTGGGTGGGTTGGTGTCCTTATTCTTCCACTGAGAGTCCTGCCTGACTACAGGATGAGGTCACTTCAGGCTTCATATCCCCTACTGCTAGGAGTCTCAGCTACAATCATCTCCATAGATTCTCTAGAGCCTCCCTCATCCCAGGTCTCTGGCACATCCTACAGATGCTCTCCTCCTTCCTTCCCTCCCTTGTCAATTTGGGTTCACTCTCTTGGCCCTCTCTCCTTGGCTTTACCTACATCTGATCCCATTCCTGTTCCCCCTCCCCATTGCCTCGCCCACCCAGTTCCCTCCATCCATCCACTTCTAATGACTCTTTTATTTCCTTTTCTGAGAGAGATTCAAACATTCTCCCTTGGGCCCTCCTTGTTTATTTAGCTGTTTTGGGTCTGTCACATCCTCACTCACTGAGGCCAGACAAGGTAGCTCTGTTGGAGAATGGATTCCACAGACAGACAATAGCTTTAGGGACAGCCCTTGATCCCATTGTTAGGGTATCCACAAGGAGACTGAGCTGCATATCTGCTATGTATGTGCCTTTTTCCAGCCCATGTGTGCTCTTTGGTTGGTTCCTGTCTCTGAGAACTCCTATAGGTCCATGTTAGTTGTGTCTGTTGGTCTTCCTGTGGGGTTCCTATCCCCTTCAGGGCCTTCAATCCTTCCCCCAGCGCTTCCATAACAGTCTCTAACCTCCGTTCAATGCTTGGCTGTGTGCATCTTCATGTGTTTCAGTCAGCTGCTGGGTAGAACCTCTCAGAGGACAGTTATACCAGGCTCCTGCCTTCTTGTTCTGGTTGGGAGCAGTACTCCTGGGAGGCAGGCCTATGTGTGGGGTGGGCAATAGAGTGCATATCCATGATTGCAGGTGTCAACAAAAAAGAAGTGAACCACATTTTCTTTACTCATTCTTCTGTTGAGGAACATCTAGATTGTTTCCAGTTTCTGGCTATGTTATATTATGAATATATTATATTATGAACATTAATTACATTATGAATAATGCCTCAATGAACATAGTTGAGAAAGTGCACTTATGGTAGTATGGAACATCCTTTGGGTATATACCTAGGAGTGGTATAAATGAGTCTTGAGTTAGATTGCTTCCCAATTTTCTGAGTAAATACTGCACTGATTTTCATAGTGGCTGTACAAGTTTACACTCACACCAGCAATGAAAAAAAAAGTCCCCCTACATCCTTGCCAGAATGAGCTGCTACTTGTGTTATTGATCTTAGCCATTCTAACAGATAGAAGATAGAATCTCAAAGTAGTTTTGATGTGCATTTCCATGATTGCTAAGGATGTTGAACACATCTCAGCCATTTGAGATTCCTCTGTTGAGAATTCTGTTTAGATCTGTACTCCATTTTTAATTGGGTTATTTGGTTTATTGATGCCTAGTTTCTTAAGTTCTTTATATATTTTGAATATTAGCCCTCTGTTGGATGTAGGCTTTAAGATATTTTCTGAATCTGTAGGCTGCTATTGTGTCCTGTTGGTGGCATTCTTTGCCTTACATAAGCTTTTCAGTTTTGTGAGGTTCCATTCATTAATTGTTGGTTTTAGTGACTGCACTATTGGTATTCTGTTCAGAAAGTTGTCTTCTGTGCCAATGCATTCAAGCTATTTCTCACTTTTTCTTCTATCAGGCTCAGTGTGTCTGGTTTTATTTTGAGGACTTTGATCCACTTGGATATCATTTTTGTTCAGGGTGATAGATATGGATCTATTATTCGCATTCTTCTACAAGTGAACTGAACCTCTGAACCTGTAAGCTAGCCCCAATTAAATGTTGTACTTATAAGAGTTGCCTTGGTCACAGTGTCTGTACACGGCAGTAAAACCCTAACTAAGACAGCAATCATGTAACTCTCCGCTGCTGCAGTTACTTGCACTAAGCCTGTATAGTACCAGACCTGTCCACAATCAGTCATCAATTAAGGATAGGTTCACAAAGCTCTGAATTATTGGCTATTGACAGATTCTTGGAACAGGGGAGTCACTATCTTCAGTTGTCTACTCACTGTTTATCCCACAAACTTCTACAAATGATTTGTAAAGAGGTAGATAGTAAGGAGATGAGGGATTATTGGAGTAAGACTAATCAGTATACATTATACACATGTAGGAAATTGTCAAAAAATAAACTTAACAATTATTAATCAAACTAAAAAATAAGTAACACTGCCTTGAATTACCCAAGTCATCTGTTGACTTATTCCCTAGTATTCTAAATATCAAGACAAGTGAAAAGCAGAAATAAAGTGCTATATCAGAGATACTAGCTTCTCTTTTTGCTCTGAAAGACAAGACTGAGAGATGACAAGAATTTCAATTAAGAGTAAATGCCTTGAATTGGTCACAGTTGTCAGCTATGGGCTTATTAAAACAGAAGTAAAGAATATTTATTATTTAATGTCATGTTCCAACAAATGATCAACTAAGTTCATATAGCACATTATTGAGGCATACTACCACTATCATCCCTCCAAGTAATTCAAAGAACCTTTAAATCTCTACATAATAGAGATCGTGACAGATCATGTAGACATGAACGAACTTCTCAGGTATAAATTCATTATAAGACAAAGGTGGAGTTGTTTTTGCGAGGAGTTGTTTTTGCTACAATATAATTAACATAGTTTTTTGTGAATGAAAGATTATCTTCTTATAGTATTTAATATGTATTTATGTCTTATGATACATATTATGAATGAAAGATTATCTTCTTATAGTATATAATAGGTATTTATGTCTTATGATACATATTATTTGCGTAGAAGCTTGGAGTCTCTAAAAATATATATATATGACAATCTTGATAATGGCTATATGGAAGGTGTATAACTATTTTGGTGGTATTTTCTCGGTGTGGTGTTTGTGTGTGTGTGTGTGTGTGTGTGATATCTGTAGCATAATAAGGAAGATCTCTTTTTTTCCCCCAAAGCAGGGTTTCTCTGTGTATCCTTGGCTGTCCTAGAACTCACTCTATAGACCAGGCTGACCTCAAACTCACAGAAATGTGCCTGCCTCTGCCTCCCTAGTGCTTGTATTAAAGGTGTGCACCACAAATTAGGCTCTATGTGTAAATGTATACATAGGTTTTGTTGGAATATGGTCCAAGAATAGAGACAAATGAGGACAATTCTGAGTACTTGTGAGAAAACTCCAAGAATCCAAGACAGGAGGTCTTATGACTTCAGCTTCTTCAAAAATATACAGTTGTTCCTGGAATGTGTTTTCATGCCCTTCCCATGTATAGCAGATGGGAGTGTTTACTTCAGATTATTCATTACAACGGACTGTTGATATTTGTTTTATATGCCTCCATAAAAAACATGTTTTGCCACACGAGGCTTCTCTCTTACTTGTGGTTTGTTCTTGTGATTGCATACTTTATTCATGTGATCCCTTTAACACTAACAGTATAAATTGTCTGATGCTCTGAATAAAGTTGGGAATTGCATGATCTTTATCAGCTTGGAATTTCAACAAAGGAAAAAAATCAGGGATGTGAACAGAAATATTTTATAATTGTAAGAAATTTGAACTCCATTTTACATGTCAATTATTTCTAAATTCATTTGGAAAACTGCAGAAGATCCAAAGATACTGCCTTAATCACAAATGTATATTTTCTGTTTATGAGTACTATTTCTAGACCCCTTATTATATTAGGCAGGAGTTGTGCCCTTGATATACATCCAAGGTCCTCAATTTTTTTCAACATATCATTATTATAAATACTCTGGGAATTTTACTTCATACATCCCAATCACAGCACAGACCACAAACATGGCCCCCACCTTTAGTGTGACCATGGACCCAGATAAGGCCCTCACAGGCAACCTGGACTATCACCATGGCCTCAGGTGGTATCACAGGCCACTCACATCAACATAGGTTTAGGCTGCAGCACAGTCCAGGGATATCCGTATGGCCCTCCAGGCAAGAGGGGCCACAGCAGGACCATAAGCCCAGACATGGTCCTCAGTGCCAGCACAGACTCAACATCACCATGGCCTCAAGTGACAGTTCAGGCCACTCAGATTAGTATGACCAAGGTCCTCAGGTTACTTTCTATTTTTGAGATAGGGTCTCGGTAAATATCCCAGCTTGGACATGAGCTTATGATTCTCTTGCTTTGGCCTCCTAAGCAATTAAGCTGCAATTTCAGATCTGTGCTATACTCTAAAATTAATAGCCCTTTTTTCTTTAAATATTATTGTCACATACAAATGTATGCACAAATATGTAAACACAACCTTCTGGGTCTGTTTTTTTGCTTGTGTGTGTGTAACCTTAGGACTGACTACTTTGTATTAGGTAACCAATTATTGGGCTCATCTCTTGCAGAGGCTGATTCTCCCTCTCTCACCAGTTATTAGTTGCCATTAGTAGCTCTTTGTCTAGAGGTGGCCAGTAGATACTTTTCTCCTTTCTGCATTAGCATGCTTATTAATATTGCCATTGTTCCAGTCTTGTTTTTATGTAGATACGTTGTGGTAAATCTCTGACCCAAATAAGACCAGACAAGGAAAGCACAACTCAATAATTATGGATATAAACTGCACACCTAGATTGGGCAGATTTACCATTACACTACTCTATTTCCCAGCTATGAGATCCCTTATAACTTGTGGTTTTTCCAGGCCCTGTGCTTCTCCTCCATTGTCCTTCCACCTCCTGCTCCTCTGTCGACTCCCTCCTCCTTCTGCTTCCTTTTCCGTTGACTTCCTCTTCCACTTTAGTATGAACAAAAATAGTTCTGACTAGCACATAAAAAGAACTAGTAGCATTTCTGTGTGGTGATTGTACTCATTGCATCAATGTTAGTAGTGCTGGTCACAGCACCAGGAACAATTTTTATTAGATCTATGTAAATGTCAAGTGTATAGTATGTGATGGAAGCATTTACTTATAAATTTCCTTATTTGAACTCTCAGTCTTTGCAGGAAGACCATTTACTTCCATAGATTAAGTAGTTACAATCAAATTATACCAATATTTTTGTTTATGCTCTGAAATAGCAAGACTTGACAGAAAAAAATTTAAGAGTTCCTGTAAGATGTGTAGTAGGATATTAACAGTCTATTTTGTTTAAGTGCTTCTAATCACTTCTGATTTCCAGTTTCCTTTTCTCTTGAATTGGTGCTCATAGCATTCTAATTCAATTGAATTTATTTTTGTAATCATTTATTTGCACAAATTCTTTTATTAGAACTGAAAGAACATGAAAAAATTCATATGTTGCCTTTGTGGTTAGGAAAATACAAATATGCAGTAAGGTTAGTGGAAATGAGCATGTAGTAACAGTTGCAAAACCCTATGTTCCAGTCCATTTATGATATTTTCTGTAAGTTTTGGCAAATATTTGTAATACAATTAAATAATTATATTTTATACTGTTTCAAAAGTGATAAATATGTTTCTAGAGAAACATATTTAGGAATACAACCAATGAGAAACATACCCATGCAATAATTTAGCTCTGACAGCAAGCCTAAAAGTTACATACTACAAAATGGAAGTAGAAATAAAGTGAATAGCCCCAGCCTGTATTTTGATGCTGGTTCCACTTTATGTTAGTTTCCCAAGAGACATGCCAAAAATAGTTTAGAGGAGTATTGAGACACTGTTACCTTATGTGCAGCAGTCTAGTGCAGAGCTTGAGCAGCCAAACAACAGGCACTCTGAACAGAAACAGTGTCTGTGTTTTTACACATGATTTCCAATGTATGTTACATTCACAAAGATGCTTAAGATCGCCTAACTAATTCAGTTCTTTAAATATACAAGAGAGAAACATTTCAAAGTTATATGCAGTATTTTTCTGATAGCCTGAATCACTGGTTTGGCTAAGAAGCATGAAAGTATAAAACATAATTACCTTTTTTATTTTAATCTTCTATAAAACAGTTGTCAACCAATGAAACAATTGTTTCCCTTACATAAATCTACATGTAAATATTTGTCTAACATGGCCAAGAGATACATTTGGCCAATAATTTTTAACCAAATACCTCACATCACTCAATTATATTACTTTTGAGTAATCGAATTCAGTTGAATTTTTTGAAATATGATTATCCACAGTTACCTATGCACGCAAACTTTAGTAGTAGGCACTTTTATTGAGTTCAGAATTCAAGACATCTTAATCTGTTATCTTATCTTAGGTTATATTTCCTTAAGTAGCCAACATGGGGACAGATGCTACAGATCAGGCAAAGTCTAAAACCTCCTTCCTGGATGTTTGTCTCATAATAAGGTTTTTATCACTCTTTACTTCAAGCACCTGCTTCAATGTACCTTCTCTGAAATCTAGATTTAGTAAAAACTGGTCCACGTTTGAAGTGGTAGACATCAGAATCTTATTCTCTGAGTAAAAGCTTATTTAATTTCAGATGGCTTTTTTTTTTAAAGAATATTTACCCAGTGATTTCTACCTAACCACTGTTGTATTAAATTAGCTGATATTATTGAATAACATCCATTGATGCTATGAAAAAGAAATACAAAATATAGAATTTATAGAATCAGTATGTTCTGAGGAACATAGAACCTCAGTAATAAATACGTTGTGTCTTCTCTCTTCATCTGAAATCCTCCACCTAGTTTAGTCCAGTTCTTGTTTCAGTCCCTAATTGCTCTCCTACTTTTAGTTATTTCACATTGTTTTTCTTGATAGTCTTTTAACAATATTTTTATTTATTCTTTGATAATTTCAAACTACATCTTGATCAAATACCTTTCCTCCCTCAATTCTCTTTCATATCATTTCCCACTCCCCTAGCTACTCAAATTCATGGTCTGTCTCCCTCTTAAACACCACACACACACACACACACACACACACACACACACACACCCTCATAGAGTTCACAATTTGTGTTTGCTAACTACTCCTGAGCATGGGGACTGCCCTAGAGTGTGGTTGTTATAAACTATGTCACTTCCTTATAGAGAGCTGATTTTCTGACATTATCTAATCTACCACTATCAATTGCAAATGGCCTCTTAGATGGGAGCAGGACTTTGAGCCTACTTGTCTCCATGCTAGCACTTTATCTTGTTTGAGAAGATGCAGGTCAGTGCATGTTGTCACCCTTGATATTAATTCTAAATGAATCCCTTTCAAAAATCTGATACTGTTTATTGGGTGCCAGGGACATTCAATTTAGCACATAATATATTCTATATTTTGACTGGAAAATATATTCATATGGTCTCATCTTCCACATTTCACATATACTGATAAACCAGCCTCCCACAATCTTGGGCTTAAAAGCTACCATATAGTAAAGAAAATATAGGCTCATTTATGTTTATAATTAAACTTCTGTTTCTCAAGGATTGGGCTAGGGCTCACCTGAGTAACCTTAACTACAATGTTTCTGTGATGCATTCCATGAATCTGCAACCATGACTTTGTTTCACAATGTTGTTCATAACCATTTTGCAATGTTTCAAAAGGTTGTTATGACTACCTTGCTATGAGTGTTATGACTACTTTAAGTTCACCTTGCAATCACATCTTTGTTTCAGGAGGTGTTTTGACTGACTTGCTGTGTTTATGTTCTGCTCCTGTAACCCCACCTACCTTGCCTGCCAAATCCCCCATTTGGAAGCCCTCTACTTCTGAGCTATACAAACTTTGTTTTCCCATGTCCAATGCTGACCTCATAAACTCTGCTTTTAAGGGGGGGCAGCCTATGCACATGGATAGAAAAGTTTGCTTCAATTAGTTGATTGTTGTAATTAATTTGGCCATGATTTTAGTCAATGGTTTTTCTCCTTGAATCTTTGGGGTTAAAAGTCTTCTTCGAGTATACTAAACACACAGTTTTATGTTATAATTTGGTATCCTAATATTATGTTTTCACATAAAACAATTTTCTGCTTAAAATGTCCTTAGTTTTTCCTTCATATGTTGCTTATTCTGTGTTTAAAATCTACCAATGAACATTATTATCTACAAGAACATGTTCAGATTATTTTCTATAGTATATTCTTTTTATTCTTTTTTTTTTTTTTTGGTTTTTCGAGACAGGGTTTTTCTATGTAGCCTTGGCTGTCCTAGAACTCACTCTGTAGACCAGACTGGCCTCGAACTCAGAAATCAGCCTGCCTCTGCCTCCCAAGTGGTGGGATTAAAGGCGTGCGCCACCACTGCCCATCTATAGTATATTATTATAGCCGTCAGTGAGTATCTTTATTATGGCAGTTGCTACACAGAGGAGATTTTATTAAATTAATAGTATTTACTCAATGCTATGCTTTTTGGTGTACTTGTCTCTTGCTCTAAGTAGTTGGCTCCAAAAGCACAGATACTTTGTCTCATTTGCCATTGTGATGCTGTGTATCTGCCCTATGGAAGGACTTTAGAAATGTTCATAATGAGGAGAGTGGGGGAAATAGAAAGAATGAAATAAAGGGAGAAAAAGAAATAAATAATCTGAAAAGTACCAAGAGTGTAAATAAAGACAGGAAGGAAAGAAGTCACATAGAATCCAGGTTAAAAAAAAAAAAGGAAAGCAGGCAGAAAGAGAAATAAATCCTGGAGAATATTTACAGTTTCTGAACTGATTAAAAAATAAAAGAACATGTTTTAGAATCATTTAAAAGTCATTTGAAAATAAAAGCAAAAATTTCCTTATGTTATCAGTAAGTATTAAGTGCATAAAACTTTAAGGAATTCTTAGAGTAGAATATGACCACCGCTGTTTTTCTCTTTTGTGATTTATTCTTTATCATGTATACTGAAGTTCCTGAAGTTTAAGTTTGGATTGTTTTTCAGTGAGCTTGTAGAGCAGAATTACACTCTTCAATTAAGATAGGCTTCGTAAGAAGCAGAATTATACTTTCCTTGATGTGAGTAAACTGTAATTTAATGCAAAACGTTCTGCCAGGTTACATTTTCCAGAGCTTTCATTCATTTTTGGTTAGTAATTACAAATGGCTTACAAATAAACACTTGGGATGATTTCCCAACTGTTATGTATTTACTGATGGAGTTGGAACTTCCATCACTGGGTCACTTAAGTGGTTTTGAAAGATTGTGTACAGGTTCATTTTACAATGCATTTGAAGTTTGTAATCCTGCTTAAATACACAAAAATAGGAAGGATTAACAAACTGCCGCTTGGAAACCAAGAGAAGATAGAGAGAAAGGCAATCAAGTCAGATCCTACAAAAAACATGAAATCAATTGGTCAAAACGTGGAAGACTGTCAACAAAAATAATATGTTATGGGCCCTCAAGGGTTTCTGTTTATGCTAGAGGAAGCCTAAAATAATCTTTGGTTTTTGATGCTTGATTTAGTTTTCCACAAGCCTAATTAACACCAGATTAAGTTCACTGCCACTACAGTTTATCCCTGAGACTGACAAATCCTTGGTGTTTATTTGCCTGCTCCTCAGAAAGACTAGTTTCAATAATGTAATGACATATTTGATAGCATTGAAAGCAATATAATAGTGCTCATGTAAAGAAATTTGTAGGCTATTATAATAATTTTAAAGATCTAATTTTATAATGAACAAAAGTACCCCAGAAACAACTGAATCATCTCATGTTCTATTTGGGTATGTCCACTGGTTGGATTAAATACAATACAATTAAATCATTTTTTTTTTAAATTTTAAGATAGGTCATTTTGCTTTAGAGAAATTGAATATGATGTCAACTTCTTTGAATTCATAGCCAAGGGTCAAATCTCACTGTTATAGACAATGTATGGGAACATTTTCAGATGTATGTGTTTGGTTCCATGCAATGGATAAGTGCACAGTGTAACAATCTTGCTAACTTCTAGTCTTTTAGTTTTCTATTTTCTAGGACCAGAAAAAAATATTCTCTAATCCCACCTCTGAAGCTGTTGATATTGATTTTGATTCAAGGTCAAGTTGGAATTGTGCTACTTATTTGCTTTGCTTTGGATCTTTCAATTCTCTGCAATTCATAGGGACACAATAAAACATGTTTGTTTATGTATGTGAACAAACTAGAGCTCAGATTGTCATCTTGCTCCCTGAATGCTCTCCTGACTTCAAAGAGAGCTTGATATGGAAAAATATGCAAGAGGTTAGTGCTGGCTAGGAAATCAGTATGAAATGACATAATTCTTCATTCACAGAATTATGTATGACATATACCAGGCTCAAACTCTCTACTGCCACTCTTTGTAGAGACATGAAGGTTGAATAGCACAATCTAAAAATGATTTGTTTAAACGCAATGATTTATGTAAACATAAAGAGATGCTCAAGATTTTCTTTCTGCCTTCTCTTAGTCTAGCCTTTCCAGTGGCCATGGTTACCAATCTCCCCCGCCCCCCAAAAGATAGAAAGAGTTCTTCCTTTTATTAATATTTTAGTGAGTCACCTTTATGCCTCAGATAATGTGTTTTTCCCAATCTGCCATATTATATTTCCTTAGAAAATAAGAAAGCATATGTATATTTCTTTCTAGTAGACCCCTGCAAAACAAACGTCTCAAAGCACAGAATCATTGACCAGGAAAACTGTACCTATAAGAGTTCTCTAATGTCATTTAGTTCCTCCTTTTTAAAAAAGGAGATAGTAGCAAAAAACATTGTTTTCAATGTGTTCACATTAAAAAGTGATCCAAATGAAACATTTAAATTGGTCTTCCTAATTCTGAATTGAGATTAAAGTTTAAATAAGGGGCCAAGGGTATGCACATCTAAGCAGTCCCAGTATAGGTGTGGTCCTACCCACTATTGACCTATCATTGCCTGGACTTCAGTCTCATACTGTTAAGTGTCCTGACAAGCTGTTAGAATTATGTGAATCTATTTCCAAGGAACAAGTTCTCCTCTCACAGGAGGAGACTTTTCCTTCTCCCAGCATGAGATTTCTGAAGAAATTTGCATTTCTTAGGTTTCAACAGCCTGAAACCCAGATTGAGAGCCCCAAGCACTTACTTATGACCCCAGAACTTGGGACTGAAGTGAGAGGATCATGTTTGAGGACAGCCTAAGTTTGTGATTAGACTCTGCCTAAAACAGATTAGATGGACTTGCTTATGCCAGCTTTTTCAAAAGTAAATAAAAGCAAGTAGTTATTTCGAATGTTTTTGTGCATGTTCACCTGGAACTTTGCTCTAACATTGGCTCCTTTTGCTTTTATTTGTTTCAGACACAGACATATTTCACCTTATGACTGAGGTATTAAAACAAAGCTTGGGGAATCATAAATGAAGATATTTTCCTCCTTTTTGAATGATATATGCTGCCTAAACTATAGATGACTACAAAGTCAGTTGTTAAAGAATTTCCAAGTATGCTATAATAGAACTGTCAGGGTTCTGTTTAGCCTCAGAGTGTTTCAAATCTCATTTGAGTTATGCTGAAAGTCTTTGAATGATAGTGTTTAGATTTCTTCTTATAAAAGATATTGACTGTACAGATAGCTTGAAGGTTAAGAGGATTACTGGTAACCCACTGATAACCACTCAGACACAGTTTATAGCCAACTGAGTCTCTATTCCAGCAGACTGTGACCACACCCAGGTGTTCCAGGAAGCTAGATGTGAAACCAAGTGTCCATCCAGAACAGGATTTTTTAAAGGCAAAAACCAAATGCTGATATCTCATTAGCTATAGGAGGCCTTCATAGAAGAAAGCAGTTTAACAGAAGCTAAGATAAGCTGTTAGCTGAAGAGATTTTGTATAAACAGGCAATTTAACAGATCAGAGATAAGTCTAAGATAAACAGTTAACTGGAGGGAGTTCTGCACAAACAGGTATTTTAACAGATGTAAACAAGCTAGGACATCCTGACCTTGGGTTCCTAGAATTGAGTTTAGAAGTTTCCTTGGGATTCTCCATAAAGGAAATGAAATTCTAGTTAAACCTGAAATGGTCTCAGAAAGAAGACAAGATGGAGGACAGTCTGTACATATTGTCTTACTCTGTCACAAGAGGACTTATGTCACTGACTTGCCCAGTGCTCATGTTAGGCAGCTTATAACTGCCACTCTAGCTCCAGGGGATCCAATACACAAAATGTTTTTTATGTTTAACTTATAGAAAGCAAAGTGAATGTATTTAAGTTTATAGTTCAAATAAAACTCACATGAGTGTAAAACCATGTGATCAACAAATGAAGATAGAAAAAGTTTTGTTTATTAAACCTCAAAGATTAATTTATGCTGTCTGCTACTTAGTTCTATTTGAATAGCTATTATTCTAGAATCTCTCATTATAGTTTCATTTTACAATGAATTTAATATACTTACAGTAATACAGAACATGATTCTGTAACATCTAATTTCTTTTACAACATGTGATGTCTATGAAATGAATTTGTATTATAGTATATATAATTAGTTCTTTATTTTATTAACCTTTGTGATCATGGCATAAATCTTTTGCTAAACAGTTTTTGATTCAAAACATCATTTCAATTTTTAAATTATCTCACTGAAAAATATTAAAAACTAACTGTAGATTTTTTTTATCATGCACTGCTTACTCCACTATTTTTTTTGGGGCGGCGGTTTTGAGACAGGGTTTCTCTGTGTAGTCCTGGCTGTCCTGGAACTCACTCTGTAGACCAGGCTGGCCTCAAACTCAGAAATCCACCTGCCTCTGCCTCCCAAGTGCTGGGATTAAAGGCATGCGCCACCACTGCCCAGCCTTACTCCACTATTTAAACACTCTTATTATGACCCAATTTAAACATTCTCTAAAAGATGTCTGTTCTATGAATATTCCAGGTAGCCAATTATTTTCTTAACCAAAGGAACAAAGTATTTTAAAAGTTGTTTCAGTCATATCATGGCATTATTGTTAAATATTAGTAAGTATTGATAAGGTATTACTGAAATGCTTATGGCAACTGCCCTTTTTCCAATTAGACTCCCTATTCATTGAAAAATGTAGTAATTAATTAATTCTTTCTTGGCAATATTAATATAAAAATGCCATAATTATGAAGTCAAAACATAATTCTGTTTCTGCATTACTGGAAAGTATCATCTAGTAAAGATCTGAGACTGAAAATTTCAAAGTATTTGTCTCTCAATGGTAAATTGTATTTGCTGTATCTCAGAGTTGGAACCATTCATAAACATATCCTCAATAGACTATTTGGGGATAAACATAAGAAAGATGAGACCTTTCCTAAAGCAAAAGTGGATTTTTCACCTGGAGAAGAGAAGGAAAATTTCTAGATAAATAATTTATTTCCTGATACCAAAAAAGAAAAAAATGTGGGCAATGGTAAAACTTGTTAGTAGGTTTCTTTCACAATAAAGATATTTTCCTTAATATATAGAATATGTAAGCATCTTAAACATGGAAATTTCTGTTCATCTCCTATAACTTGAGTAGTTTCTTGTACACAGGTACAAAGCAATCCTCAATAACTGTGGCTGGATTAAGTTGCCTTCTAATTTTGCTTTTTATTCTGCAAAATAGCACGTGTAACATCTGTAAAGATATCTTAATTAAAAAGATGGAATGGCAATGGCATTTATGGATAAAATGTGTAGTTCTTTAACAGTTATTAGTGGTTTCTTGTCAATTTATTAGAATGTCTATGTTTAGGGCTGAGAAGGTAGCACAATAGGTAAAGTGCTTGCTATGCAAGCATGAAAACTTGAATGCAGACACTCAACACCCACAGAAAAGCCTCATGTATTGTAATTCTAGCACTGGGGATGCAGAGTCAAGATGATCTCTGGTGCTTGCTGCTTAGCCAGTCTAACCAACCATCAGCTTTATGTTCAGTGACAGATTCTGTCTCAAAAGATGAGACAGAGAAGTAATTGAGGAAGGCATCTATCTTATTTAGGGTTTCTATTGCTGTGAACTGACACCATGACCAAGGCAACTCTTATAAAGAAGAACATTTAATTCAGACTGGCTTACAGGTTCAGAGGTTCAGACCATTAATATCATGGCAGGAAGCATGATATCATCCAGGCAGGCATGATGCTGGAGGAACAGAGAGTTCAACATCTTGCTCCATAGGCAAACAAGAGAAGACTGACTCCCACGTGGCTATGAGGAGGCTCTCAAAGCCCACCCCCACAATAACACACTTCTCCCAACAAGATCATACCTATTCCAACAAGGCCACACCTCCTAATAGTGACACTTCCTGACATTTTAAGACCACAACAACACCTGATGTCAATATCTAGCCCCTTCCTCCCACAGAGAAGCATATGTCTGTACATAAACATGCATATACAACATATATGCAAAGCATATATCCCTTTCAGTTTTTAATTCAGTTTAATTCTCAGGCTTCTGATATATGATTTCCATAGTTACTAGTAATTATTCCCCATAATCATCTTTTCTTATTAAAACTTGGTAGTATCTGAGAAAATTCATTTCTAGATCATGTTTAAAACCGAGTCCAAAGCCTATGTAAATAACTATCATTGGACTATAACATAAATATATGTAAAATATTATATCAGAATTTCTTCACTGTTTTAGCCAACATATCAACTAACACTTCTTTTTGTTTGTTTGTTTGTTTGTTTGTTTTTATGAGACAGGGTTTCCCTGTGTAGCCCTGGCTGTCCTGGAACTCACTCTGTAGACCAGGCTAGCCTCAAACTCTCAAACTCAGAAATCCGCCTGCCTCTGCCTCCCAAGTGCTGGGATTAAAGGAGTGTGCCACCACCACCTGGCTCAACTAACACTTCTGTTATTATAATACTTTGCAAAACCTGAAAAATAATGTAGCTTTTTCAAATTAGAAATCCATTGAGAATCATGTATCATAGTTGTAAAATATAGTAAAAAAATGTCATGCCTTTATGGAATTTACAAGATAGTTGTTTTTTCCAGTCAGTTAGGTTTGAATGTTGACATTTATTGTCATTTATTTCCTGTCTTAATAGTGTACCTATACATCTTACTTGTAAAGACAAGATTTTCCAGATAAAGCTTGCCTTGGAAACTCTAAGTAAGCCACAGTTTCTGGTCTTTATTGTTATAGTGATCATATTATTGTTAGCTGTTAATATATTCAATGCATTCTAGCAATAATTATTGGCCTCTGTTTGGACAGAGTTTATTATCTCAAAAATATACTTTATTTTGGAAAATGTTAAACTCAAATTACTGAAATATTTGATATGTTAGTCAAATTTTGCTTACTATATAGGTATGAATCAGGTTAATTTTTTGCAAATAAGAAAGTCTAATCAGCTCATAGTTTTAGAGCTTCAAATACATAATACTTACCTCATTATACTTAACGCTCAGCTCTGAAAAGACCTCTACATGGAATGTATCACAGTAGTTGGAGTAACTATGGCCAGAAAGGATAATAGGAAACATGTCAGGGATCAGATTCTGGGCTTTGTCTGAGATTTTATATACATATCAACCTTAATCTCTCTCATAGGGGTGCAATTTTAAAATGCCCTATATCCTTACTGTAGTCATGCTGAAGACCAGCACTCCAGCATATGAAGCTTTGAAAGACAAACTACATTTAGACTGCATCATTTAGTGTAATATTATATAGCTACTATGTCTTAAAAATGTCTATGTTTGGGTTCCTTTCTTTGGTTATAACCTTTCTGGTAACAAAATTACCCTGTGTGGCAAAAATAACATATATGCGCCTTTGGAGTATTTTCTTAGGTTTCTATATAAACCAATCATTTACAGTCACAAGCTGCCATGTGACAGCTTCTTTATGACATTTATGCATAAAAAATTTGCTATATGACATCTAATATCACCTTAGATTTTGTATCTTTGAAATATCAACTGCAACATCCTCAGTAATTATTTTATCTTTCTACAACATATAAATCTTGTAATCATTATTATATTGTCAATTATGCTTTTCTAAATGTAGATTTAAAACACTACTGATAATTTTAATAATTTTGAAAGTGCATCTTCACTTAAGAGCTCCTTTCTATCTTCCTATCTTTATGACTATTAACTAGCATGAAACATTGCATATAAATTGTAACGAAAGAGTTAGCAGAAAGATGCAAAACATAAAATTTTTATATGCAATATATACCAGTGCAGAATCATTAGATTAAAAGTGTCCAACTCAAACTTATGTAAAATATAAAAGTTTATTGATTCACATATTTGGGAAGTACACAAAATAAGCTATTATCAAGGTTTAATGCTATATTTAAGGATCTATATTCTGTCCTGTATTTCACTGTGTGTCTTCATTTATATTTAATAAGAAAAGTAAGGTAAGAAAATCAAGGTAACTCCTAGTTATTACCATGTATAGTTCTAAGATACATGCTTTTTGGATATCTAGTAGTGTGTTAGTCCTTTTGCTGAATGAGTGGTATTAATGTAATTAGTATAGATTCCTGAGGATCCAGCACTATCAGTGGAAATGGAGGTACTCACATCTAAATCTTCTGGCAGCCAACAAAGGGAAGAAGAATGAGTCATGTTAGAAAGTAAATTTTTATGACAAAAAGTCTGTTTAATTGTCATTAACTCACCACTTTCAGTTTGTTACAGTTCTCATTGTCACTAGAAGACATTTTCTTTGATATCTGGCTTATAAAGAAGGTTCTTCCTTTTGGGGAAACTGTTGAATGAACTCTGCTTAAATTCTGTCAGTGGAAAAGACAAAGCAACCAATATAAACTTTAAAACACAACTTGGCATGCATAATATAACTATGGCAATCCAACACACGAGTTAAATATGTTGGCTGTTCTATCACATTTCCAATAAAATATATAATACAGTGACAAGAGTAAAAATTTGAATTGCTTGATGCTTAACCCAGCACTGATCATAAATAGCACTACTCTCCAGTTAGAATAAATATCACCAAACAGAAAACCCATAGAATCAGATGAAAATACTTCAGAGCAAAATCTTCCTATCAAACAACAATCCAAAGGCAAATTAGTAGGTAAACCTTCCTTGCTGCATAAACAATAGTATGATGAAGGGAGTCAGCAAATAACTCCCATGTGATTAGATGTTTACTCATATGTCTTAACAACTCATACTCAATTTGCTCTCATATTGCTATCCACATATTGATGTAGACAGCAAAATGTGCAAAGCAATTGTACTTATTCTCCTACTTCCATGAAACAATGTTAATAATAAAATACTTTATGTATATGCTCATTTAAATGTTTAATTTTTCTGTGTGTCATTGTGTAGCATTTATACAATTTACCAAATGAAATATCAATTTTAAATGGAGAATATGACTTACTTATGAAAAAAGAAAAGGTGATTTTTAAGGTTTTCATTTTATAAAACCTTTTTGCTATAATTAAATTATTTAATATCACCTATTATTCATATATCTTTCCTAGAAATGTAAAGAATTTAGAAGAAAAACAAAATGGAATCACAGTATTATTAGGAATGAAAGAAAATTTGAGTATTATTTCACCAAGTGTCTTTATTTTGCCAAAGAACAGCTGGAGAACATGGAGGTAAAATTGTGTGCATTTGGGATTCCATAGGCAGTTTTCAGACTCATCAAAATCTTTGCAGTTATTTTTTAAAGGAATCCCTTCATTGTAAAAAAAAAAAAGTATATGTACATTATTAAATTGGTAGTGTTTTCTGAAATTACAACTCCTCTAACCTCAAAATTGAGGTCCAAGCATAGGCTATTGATATTTTAATCCAAAGAAAAGTAATGAAAGCCTCATACAGATCTTGTGTACTGAAAAGTCTTGTTTATCACTATTTTCTTTCAATTTTCAGAAATTAAATCACAAATGAGAGTATACAGTTAGTATGTTTATAATTATGACACATCATTATTTAATTTTAGAGCACTTTTAAAGCTTCTTATATTTTGTTTTGTTCAAATTTTTAACATATTTAAATAGCAATTGTGATTCATTGTGATAAATATTTCTACACATGGATGATTCACACATGGACCACATCAATTATAACACTAATCACTTATAATAAGTCATATTTCCCTGCCAACATATCAAGTCCATACAACCACTAAAATATTTCACTTGTATGAATTCACAAGTTGTAGTCATATCATATAGATGATACACACAGTGGTCCTTTAAGACTGCCTTCTTTATTATATTTTTTATTTTTCATTTTTAGATTTATTTATTTTATGTATATGAGTACACTGTAGCTGTTTTCAGACATACCAGAAGAGGGTATCGGATCCCATTACAGATGGTTGTGAGCCACCATGGTTGCTGCGAATTGAACTCAGGTCCTCTGTAAGAGCAGTCAGTGCTCTTAACCACTGAGCCATCTCTCCAGCCTAAGACTACCTTCTTTGACTTAACATTTTTTGATACCATACATCACTATACAGTCCATGTTCAGCTTGAATTCAACTTACTACATATTATAGTCTGACAATGAACTCACAATCCACCTACCTAGTTTTCAAAGTGTTGATATTACAGATTATACTACCATTCCCAGCTAATGAAGCATAATGTTTTCAAGGTTCATTTGCATCGTAACAGGTGTTATTAATTCATTCTTGTTTTGTTGTTGAATAGCATTCCCTTATAAGTTGATAACAAGTTTTATTGACTCATTCTCAGTTTAATAGTCATATAGGTCTTTTACATTTTTAGCTATTATCAACCATACTACTATAAGCAGTCACATGAAAGTGTATTTTAAATTTTAGGTAAATTTCTAAAAATGGAATTTTTAGATCATATGATACTTCTACATTTAACATTTTAGAAACTACAAAATTGTTTACCAAAGTCTCCAGATTTGATTTTCTATTTCATTAGACTGTTGATTCTAGAAATTAAATGCTTTATTCAAAAAAGGAAATCACAGTGTGATTCTTCACACACTTAGAAATTCCCTAATTATTCCTGGAGTTTTCCATTCTTTCACATTGGAGCTATGAAATTATTGGATAGGGAACACAGGATTCTATTAGGAGGTTGTGCAGTGCTGCTTACTACATTTTGATTAAGGATCATTTGTACTTTGAACAAAGTCATCCCCATAGAGTTCTGGGAGCCTCTCACAGCACAAGTCTTTGGGATTTTCTAGAGCATACATGAGCTAGTCTGTAGCCCCTGGCACATATGTAGCAGAAGCCTACCTTGTCAGTGGGAGAGGATGTGCCTAATCCTGTAGAGAATTGATACCCCAGGGAAGAAGAGCATTCTTTAGGAGGCAAAAGGGAGGGGGGATAGGGTGAAAAACTCTGGGAGGGGGACCAGGAAAGTCGGGATCATTGGGAATGTAAACAAATAATTACAAAAAAAAAGAATCATTTTTACAGTGGAAAAGTTTCAGTCATTTCTGAGATTTTAAGATGTTCTTCTGAGTGGTTTTACAGGACTGTTTACTCTTCTATTGTTGATATTTTGACAGGAACCAGAAGAAAGGCAGCTCTTGAGAATTTTCCAATGTGATTCTAAAACTGAACTGATGGAAATCTCATTTCAAAGACTGTTTCCTGGCACTTCCTAAACAAATTCTAGTCTCTAGAGGTGAGTCTCCTTTTGATTAGCTGAATGTAAGCAATTAGTTTTATAGATGGAATTGTCAACAATCCTCTCCCCATGAGCTACTTCCTAAGAACTAAGATTAACAAGCAAGAAACAGCTGCTACCATTGTGTACACAATGCCCAGTGCCACAGCCCTGCTGTCACTGCTCCTGGTATTTTAAATGCAGCTTGAAGTAATTTTTATAGATCATTAATATTTTTCTGTTTCTATCATTAACTGCTTACAAAAGAGATTGTGAAGTCTATAAATTCACCCTTGATTATCTGTTTTGTACAATCCTCTAATAAAAAAGCAAGGACCACTCCTGTTCCTGTTACCATGAGTTTTACAGTGCTTACAGTTTATCTGTTGGAGACACTGACTGATTTCTCTTTAATGTTTTAAAATAATTTTAACTTTAGAGACTTGTCATAACTATTCTCTGACTTCAAAGTGAATTAACTTTGAGTAATTAGATTCCAACAAACTTTAAAAGTACTATGTGTTATTAAAAATTCTCTAGATTTAAAAGACAAGGTTCTATTTTCCAGAATTATTATCACAGAAGAATGTCAAATAAGAAACTTGGATTCATTTAAACTATGTTTCAAGCGAGCTTCACATTTACCAGTTATTTTAGGGCCCAAATCTTCTTTAGATCAACTTGCTTACTTCTAAGATGAATAATAGCATACTTCCCTGCTATTATACCTCAGTCATTGATGAAACTAAGACCATTCAAGAAAGTATTTAAAAATTATGCACTGTAATGGGGGAAGTACTTGATTAAAAAAATAATTTCAATGACAGCTAAAATGTAAAAATTAAAGACCTCTTCACTTTGTACCACAGTAGGATAAAAGAAAATGTTATCATGGGAATGGAAACTATGAAAGTTCTTTTCAAAACCAATACTGGAAGGCACACAATTTTTGTGTCTTGGGTAAAATGTCATGTTCCATTCCATGTGTGTCCATTTCAAAAATTTTATAAATTTGATTTCTTTGTATTGAATTCTAGCAGGAGTTCTATTTATGTGACTTTTTTGGCATCATTACTTTTTTGGCCTATCTTTATATTTTTTAATAACCACTTTCTTCATTTGTGCTAATTTACTTCTTATTTTAGGGTCTCCTTATAGTTGATAATACACAGATATATTGATTGTAGCCCTGTTTTCATTTGTTATTTTTTAAATCTCTTATGACATGTTATAATAGTTGAGCATGGAGTAAGAAAGATACAACATAGCTACCTCCTTCTGGCACTTCACAAACTCATGAATACACACAGTGATGAACTATGCTTGAAAGCATTGGTGTAACCAGTCCCTGATTTCAGTAAGGACTCTAGAATTTACTACTTATTGATTTGTGGATAGAAGTGCTAGCAGTAAATGTGATAGTCTAAACAATCATTCATGGTTAATATATTTTGAGAAATAAAGTCTAAAGTATATTGTTGGAATATTACAGCTACTTTACTCTTGCAAGGAAACTCATATATATCAGAAACATATAGAGTTATGTTTTAATTTAAAACATCATATTCTTTAATTAAAGTACAGGATTTTGGAGACATCTTTTTAAAAATTATTGAGAGTTTCATATAAAATGTTTTGATCATATTCACCCCCTCCCAAACTTGTCTCAGTTTCACCTCCATGTCATATTCACCCAATTTTGTATTCTTTGTTTAGCCCATCAAGACCACTTTGAGCTGTCTAAATATTTCTTCCACTGAAGTTGGATTGACTTTCCAGAGAGTACACTTATATGCTATATCGTTACACTTAGAAAACAAATGGAATCTTCACTTTCCAGCAGCTAACAAATGCCAATAGTTCCAATTACCTTGTCCATGCTGGAATTTTGTCTGGTTTGACTTGCACAGGTGTTGTGCATGCTGTTGCTACCACTGTCAGTTTGTATATGCAGCTTCTCTGCTGTGTTCTGAAGATAATCTTTCCTTACAATAATCCATTGTCTATGAATATTACACCCTTTCTGCCCATCTTCTGCAACAATCCCTGAAGCTTGGCCAAGAGGAAGTGTGGTATGTAAGTTCTGTTTATGGCTGAGAATGTCACAGCCTCTTAATCACTGAACCTTGGCCAGTTTTAGGTCATGGTGCTAATCACAATCTAATGTAAACAGAAGCTTTTCAAGGTATAGGTTAAGAAATGTATTTACTTGTGGGTATAATAAGTAATTAAGAATGAGTTTAATAACATTCTCTCCATTTAGCAAAATAATGGATAGTTTCTCTACTGGAACCTATGGCAGGTCTAGCCACAGGTTCTTGGGCCAAAATAATGGTTCTGGGTTTCGGTTTTATTTGTGGAGGAGGACTTAACTCCAATCAGAAAGTGATTGGTTACCCCCCGAATTTTATGCTTCAATTGCATCAAAGGGCATGTTTTTTACGCTAGTCATGACTATGTCTTAAATCATTTATAGGCACACATGACTGATACCTTTCTCCTCTGGTAGCATACATTGCATCTTCCTATACTCTGAATGCCAGTCAGTTGGGGTAAAGCTTCCATGACTCAAGTATGAGGTGGCTTCATCAAAAGGGCCTTATTC
Source organism: Grammomys surdaster (assembly GCF_004785775.1). Taxonomy (NCBI): domain Eukaryota; kingdom Metazoa; phylum Chordata; class Mammalia; order Rodentia; family Muridae; genus Grammomys; species Grammomys surdaster. Next base: position 21,358,980 of record NW_021604563.1, on the reverse strand, counting down.
TAAAATTCTGGAGGGGAATCAAGAGCAATGGTAGTACATTGTAATATTTGTGAGTTCATGGGACCCTACTGAAAAACAACCCCAAACACTTGTCCCATTTCTAGCACTAGATGTTTTGATAGTCTATAGTGTCTAGGAAGAGCATTGTCCCCTTGCTATAGCGTAACTGCATTCCCCCCCCCGTGTGTGTGTGTATGCTCATGTGTGCATACATATATATCTACCATTCCTCCTATATAAATTTTACTGCCTGCAATCTGTCTCCCCTCCCTACCTATTGCTTGTTATAGTTTCCTGAT
>NW_021604563.1:21328619-21358581 GCF_004785775.1 Grammomys surdaster | reverse complement strand
TATATATATATATATTAAAAATTTAAACTAACATCCACATGAAAAAAGAATGTACAATTACAATGTTGTCTTTCTTTGTCTGGGTTAACTAATTCAGAGTTATCAATTCCATTCCCATCCAACTATATAAATTTTCATAATTTCTCTTTTGTCAGTTGAAATTATAATTTCTAGAATATATATGTTTTGCTGGGATAGTTTCTATTATCTTCTTCATGGTTTTGAAAGTTGTACATTCAGTTTTTTACATCCAAATTTTAGCACATATGTTTACATTTTTAGTTTTGTGTTGTAGAGTTCATCATATTCTCTCATTTTTTTAATTTTTATCTTTTATTTATATTCCCCTGCAGTGCTTAGCCTCGTAGCCTAAGCAAGAATTCAGATAGCCTGTCAGAAGGGGTTCTGGGTGGCCACTCTCTGCTTGGTCTAGGGGCAGAAGTCCTCCCTTTTAGGTTGGGTGGAGATGGGTTTTGGGAACACCCTGTATAAAGTAACAACCTCATCTTGAGTCTCATGGTCCTCCATAGCTAACTTATGATAATGTATCTGAATAGGTTTTGCTACCAAAGTATTTATCTGTTGTATCACACAGTTAGTCCACCTATTTGAGGCCCAGGGTCCAGCAGAAATAAGCAAAAAGAACCCAAATAATGGTCCCAAGATGGGAGGAAATAGGGTTGACAACCTTGGAGAGGCTGAAAACCAATTCTTGTACCAGCATTCATCTGTCTCTTTCTCTCTCTGATTTTTCTCAGGGCCTTCACTGACCTATTTCATGCTCTCTTTAACCCTCCTTGTCTTGTCTATGTAAAGGCAACATTCTTCTTTAAGAGCTGTACACAGTCAAGAGCTGTACACATCCTTTTCTATTGTAATAGAATAAATCAAGTCCAATAAGGATCTTTGTGATTTTAGGCGGTCTCTTCAGACATTGAAACGAGGGATTTCTTCAGATTAGTGATGTCAATCTCTAGCTGTTTGATGTTCTTGTCAGTTGCCCTTATATTCTCTCATTTTTTAAGAGATGTTTAGTGTGCCTCACAAAGTAAAATGTATTTTATGCTAGGAATAAACAAAGACATTATCAAACTGCCAAAAGATAGAACAGTCAAAAATATTGGGTGATATAGAATGTATAGAAAGATGTCATATGTTATTTAAATTCCAAAGAGTCATGTGTCCCTATCAAGATATAAGAGCTTTGATTTAAAGTGAAAGTATTTCACTGCAACTATGAATATTTTACTTTTTTCTCCCCCAGAATTCAACAGAAAAAGGATCTATGAAATAAATGGGAAGGACAGTTCTATTTGATTATAGTCCAAAAGATAAGTCTTCCATATTCAGAGTCAAAGGACAAACAGCATGATATTAGCATAAAAACAGACAAACTAATAAAATAAAATGACTCTTAATTAAATCCATGTACGTATTTAACCCATTTTCCTCATTAAATGAGATTCTATCCAGTTAACTTTAAGAAAAGATAAACTATTTGAAAATACTTCTAAGAAAAAATTGAATACTTCAATCTAGAAGACTGAATTTTGACAACTTTCACCTTGTATAAAAGTCCACTCAAAAAAAAAAAAGTCCACTCAAGCAGGGCAGTGATGGCACACACCTTTAATCCCAGCACTTGGGAGGCAGAGGCAGGCAGATTTTTGAGTTCGAAGCCAGCCTGGTCTACAGAGTGAATTCCAGGACAGCCAGGGCTATACATAGAGAAACCCTGTCTCCAAAAAAAAAAAAAAGTCACTCAACTGTGAGCAAATATTTTCTATTTTGCTATAAGATTTGGAACTCTGAAGCATAGAGGAAAACATATGGGAAATATTTCAACATATTAGCTAAGATAGCTATTTCTTTCTCTGGATTCTAAAACTATAGGAAATGAAAGATTGAGAAACTAAATAATATCAAACCAAAAGGTTTATTTAATGTAAAAGAAACAAACAGCAGAATGAAGAGACAACATACAGAATTGGAGAAAATACATGCCAACTAATCATCTGGCAAAGGGTTCACGTCTACAGTAGCTTAATAACTCAATAAGACAAAATAATAACAAAAAGCAAACAAATCAGTGTTGGCCCAGCAAGTGATCTGAACTCACACTGCACAAAACAAGAAAACTAAATGCTTCAGTGGACATGTGAGTAAATGCTCACCATATTTACTCATCTGATAAATTCAAATAAAAAATAGACTGATTGCATCTCAACATACATTAAATGTAAGTGACTATAAAAATTAATCATGTTAAGAAAGTGAAGTTAAAAGAGTCTTCAACTGACAGAGAACTAATATTCTAAATATATAAAGAACTCAAGAAATTAGATGCCAGCAAACCAACTAACCCAATTTTAAAATGTATTACAAAATTAAACAGAGAATTCTCAACAGAGGAATCGGTAATGGCCAAGAAGCACTTAAAGAAACCTTCCATATCTTTAGTTATCAGGGAAATGTAAATCAAAACAACTCTGAGATTCCATCTTACACCTGTCTGAATGGGTGAAATCAAAAACTCAAGTAACAGCACATGCTGGCAAGGATATGAAAGAGGACCACTCCTTCATTGCTGGTGGGAGTGCAAAACTTGTACAAACACTTTGGAAATCAATTTAGTGGTTTCTCAGAAAATTGAAAATAGTTCTACTTCAAGAGCCAACTATACCACTTCTAGGGCTATGCCCAAAAGATGTTCCACCATAGCTCAAGGACACTTCCTCAACTCTGTTTATAGCAACGTTATTCTTAACAGCCAGTAACTGGGAACAACCCAGATGTCCCTCAACTGAAGAATGGACAAAGAAATTGTGGTACAACTACCCAATGGAATACTACTCCAGTATTAAAAACAAACACATCATGAATTTCACAGGCAACTGGATGGAATTACAAATATCATCCTGACTGAGATAAGATATACCCAGAAATATTGCATGGTATGTATTCACTTACAAGTGAGCATTAGCCATAAAGTACAGTATAACAATGCTACCCAAAGAACCCACATAACAGGGAGGACCCAATGGAGGATGCTTAAATCTCACTCAAAGGAGATATAAAATACAGACTGGAGGTGGCTAGAGGAAGGGAACTTGATGGGAGAAGACTTGGGGAGGGAACAAAAGTGGGGCATGGGTGTGGGAAGAAGAGAGGGAGGTTTGGGAGAAAGGACCAGAATCTTTTGGGGGGGCATTTTGGAGATAAGTCAGAGACCTAGAACAGAGGAGGCTCTGGGGTATCTATGAAGACGAACCTAGCTGAGACTCTCAGCATCTGGGAATACAGAAATTGCGGTGGCCACCTCCTCTAGACAGGCAGGACTTTCAGTGGAGGAAGAGGGACAACAACCCATCCATAAAACCTTGGACCTGACAAGATGTGCAGGAATAAAGATGGAGCAAAGACTGAACAACTGAGTGAATGGCCCAACTTGAGACTCACTCTATGGTAGAGAGCCAATTCCTGACATTATTAATGGTATTCTGTTATGCTTGCAAAGAAGACCCTGGTATAACTGTGTTCTGAGAGGCTTCAACTAGTAGCTGATGGAAACAGATGCAGAGACCCATAGTCAAACATCAGGTGGAGTTGAGGAAGTCTTGTAGAAGAGTGGGGAATAGAATTGAGTGAACTTGGTGGGTAAAAGACACCAAAAGAAGACCTACAGTCGACTAACCTGGGCCAAGGAACACACAGAGACTAAACCAGCAACCAAAGGGCTTGCATGGGCTCCACCCAGGTCCCGTACATATTTGTAGCAGATGTGCAGCTTCATCAGTATGTGGGCCCCTGACAGTTGGAGTGGGGGCTGTCTCTGACTCTGTTATCTGATTTTGAATCTCTTTCCTCTAGTTGGGCTTCCCATTCTTTGAGGAGAAAGAGAAGGGGCAATTGGGGATAGGGTATGTGAGGGTGAAACTAGGAAGGGACTGTGATCATGATGTAAAGTGAATAAAAAACAAAAAAAGAAAAATACAAAAAAGAATCTTCACATACAAATTACGATAACAACTTTAGAAAAGGTAAAAAGATTCCTAAGAATATAAAAATAGGACAATAATATGATCCAGTTATCCCACTCCTTGATAATATACATGAGGGATAATTTTGATTATCAACTTAACTATATATGAACTCAATTAAAAAAGCAGACTCAAAAAAATAGAAAATAGAAAACACGGCAACAATCATTAGAAAGGTGGTTACAAATATTATATTTGTATTTTTCATTAAATTTGGTAAACTCTATGTATTAGTTACTTGTTGCTGTGAAAAAATATCTGTTAAAAGCTACTTAAGGTAAGAAAAAATTTATATTGTCTAATAAATAGTTTAAGAGACTAATCATTCATGATGAAGAAGAAGACAAAAGCTTAAAGCAGCTGGTCAATTACATCCACTGTTGAGAAGCAGAATGAAAGCTAGTGCTAGTAGAAAGAAATCACTGTGTACATTTCTATTCAGTTGTGTCCCAAGCTTATTAGATGGCTTAGTTAAGGTGGGCCCTCAACTTTACCCTCATGGCTTCTAGGCGTGGCGGCTCAGGGCCTCCTTACAGGTACTAATACCCTGTTATACATTGCTTAGCCTAGCAGCATTCTGTGCTAGGAGACTCTACATCCCCTTCATTCTTTCATGCCTATAAAATCAACACCACATGGATGATTCTGCCAAGTTCTTCTCTCAGCTAAACATGAATCCTTGCTCTTTTGAATCACTGTTGTAGCCACTTTGATACCTTTGAATTGTTGAATCTTCAAAAAAAAATAAAAACCACTTTCCTTTGTTTTCTGAGCAGAATCTCCTTAATAGCATTCTCAACTGATGGTTTGTTTTCTGAAATAATATGACTATTAAATAATTTTGAAAATGTAGAGATCCAAGAATTTAAAGAATTTTGGTGCAGGAAGACATAGTATCTGAATTTTCAAAACATTTACAGTTAAGAAAAATTGAACAGTAAGCTGGAGAGGTGGCTCAGTGATTAAGAGCACTTGCTCTCTTGCAGAGGACCTACCTCTGTGTTCTATTTCCTTTCACCCACGTGGTGGCTAACACTATCTGTAATTTTGGTTCCAGAGACTCCAGCACCCTCTACTGTCCTCCAAGAGCATTGCATGTACTTGACTCAGGTACAAGTAGATAAAACACTCATACACATAAAACAAATATAGGATTTTTTTGAAAATAAATTAATGATCACTAAATTATCAGATATAATAATTCTAAAGACCAAATTAACTTGCTGAGACTAAAAAGCAAACAAGCAAACAAACAAAAATACCTCATCAATCTATGTGGCAAACCACCTAAAAGATACATTAATTAAACACAATCTGCATTTGTCCAAATGTCAATGTGATTAGGTCTGAAGGAAAGGTTTACTAGAAGTCTGTAGAAGAGGAGGACAGCTCAAAAAGAGTTCAAAATTCAATTAGCTGAATTAGCAGGGATATTTCAACTATCTCACTGGAAGGCAGGCTTATGTCAATTAATAATCTTTACTGGGCTCCGATCACCATAAAAGCAAGACCTAAATATACTTTTCAATCATAATTTTTCATCAAAACACTATATATCTCCATGATTAATCTGGAGTATAGAATGTACTAGTCCTGTGGATTCATCTTTTACTGACTCTACAACTTTTGACTCCAGAGCCACGATCATCTTAATTTTGTGTGTGTGTGAAGCTCCTGTTTATAAAATAAAAAGAAACAAGTACAAATACAAAATGAGGAGCTTCCAAAAATTTCAGGGAATTCGGAAAATACAAAACTTCACACAGCTACATACATACATTGTAATACACAATTTGTGATAAACATTAAGATAATATATTTTAATAATGAAAACTTAAAATGAAATATATATCTAGTCAATTGATAAATTAAAATTACAGGATAGAAAATTTGAGATCCTATGGCAATCAAATCTTAGCAGCCATAAAACAAATGTCTAAGAACAAAAATGGTTGAAAAGAATCTGGAAAACAAGGAAATAAGGTTTTTAGAATGATAAATCAATTGGCACACAATTGTGTGCCTCTTAGTCAATTAACTACTAATGCTAGTAGAAATTTCTTTCGGGAGAAGGAGAAAAATGAGATAATTCTGTTTTGCTTTCACACTCTTCATCAATGCTAGACATTAACAGACACCAGCCACATATTTACTGCTAAGAACATATAGGACTCATAGTTTTCTGGCTTCCACATGTCTGTGAATCCAGTGAATACTAAATTCTGAGTGTGGAACTCAAAGCTAACAGGCAAATAAGGTGATTCCTCTTCTTTCTGATACTACTGTCATCCAGGGTACTTTTGTCTTTAAGCAACCTAACATGTGTGTGAATCTAAATCTATACAAAGCATAAATATATATATTTTTAATTTTTAAAATAATTGATTTTATTTTTTCATTAATTAATTTATTTATTCACTTTACATCCCCAACTTAGCCTGCTCTCCTCCTAGTGTCTCTAACCTCTCCCCCCTCTGCTCTCCTCTTCTGTTAGACACATGCACATCCTCTTCCACTGAGGCCAGACCAGGCAGTCCAGTAGATAAACAGGATCCACAGGCAGGCCACATCATCAGGGAAAGCCCCCACTCTGCTCCAGTTGTTGGGGACCCACATGAAGACCAAGCTGCACATCGGCTACATATGTGCAGGGGTGTAGGTCCAGCCCATGTATGGTTTTTGTTGGTGGTTCATTCTCTCAGATTCCCAAAGGGTCCAGGTTAGTTCACTCTGTTGGTCTTCTTGTAAAGTCCCTATCCCTCCAGGGCTCTCAATCCTTTCCTCAACTCTTCCACAAGACTTCATGAGCACAATCTAATGTTTGGCTGTGGTTCTCTGTTTTGGTCAGCTGCTGGATGGGGCCTCTCAGAGGACAGTTATGGAGCAACCCAGATGTCCCTTAACCAAAGAATGGATACAGAAAATGTGGTTCGTTTACACAATGGAATACTATTCAGCTTATTAGAAACAAAGACATCATGAAATTTGCAGGCAAATGGATGGAACTAGAAAAATATTCTGAGTCAGGTAACACAGACCCCAAAGACATGCATGATAAGTACTCACTTATAAGTAGATATTAGCCAGAAAATACAGGATACCCATGATACAATCTGTTAGGAGACAGTTTCCTGAGTCCAGCCATCTCAGGAACAAGTTCTACCTTGCTGAAAGTATCAAAACTGAGTTCATATTCTCAGGCCCCAAATCCAACTCCTATCCTGCTTCTTCTGATGTTTCATATTTGTCTGTTAATCAGTAAAGGATGTAAAGTGTGAAGTTGCTGTCATTCTGTATCTAAACAATGACACCTGTACTGGCTGGTTTTGTGTTTCAAGTTGACACAAGCTAGAGTTATCACAGAGAAAGGAGCCTACCTTGAGGAAATGCTTCCATGAGATCCAGCTATAAGGTATTTTCTCAATTAGTGATCAAGGGTGGGAGGGCCTATTGTGGGTTGGGCTATCCCTGAGCTGGTAGTCTTGGGTTCTATAAGAAACCAGACTGAGCAAGCCAGGGGATGCAAGCCAGTAACATCCCTCCATGGCCTCTACATCAGCTGCAGCTTCCTGACCTGCTAGAGTTCCAGTCCTGACCTCCTTTGGTGATAAACAGCAATGTGGAAGCTGAATAAACCCTTTCCTCCCCAACGTGCTTCTTCTTCATCATGATATTTTGTGCAGGAATACAAACCCTGACCACGACAGCACCCAAGTCATAAATATGTTGCCTGTCTTGACCTAATTACATGCTGCTTATCCACTCCTTTGTTTCCTTATTGCTCTAAATTCCAAGCCAGAGTCCAGGAGGGGACCTGAATGCAAAAGCTGACTCAAATACTCTGAAACCAGGTGACTAGGATAAGGTCTAGTCACCAGTTAACTTCCTTGTTTAACCCCTTGTGTAAACATATGATTGGTCAATGAAAGAGCCCACCCCTTTCCCCTTGCTTTGTGTTCCCATCCTAGACAAATGTTCTATAATCTCCATTCACAGATGCTGATCAGATCCCTACCTTGTTACCTCCTTGTGCACACAAGAAATAAAGGTTTCATTTTTAAGCTTCCACTAAAATGAACTTTCTCAGCTTTTACCTCAAACCCAACAAATCAACAGACCCAAAGAAGCAAAATAACAAGGAGAGTCTAAGGGAAGATGCTTGAATCTCACTGAGAAGGAGAAATAAAAGTCATCTGAGATAGAAGGAAGGAGGGAGGGAATCTGTTATTAGAGGGGATGGAAAAGGGAAGTGGAGGGTAGAAATCAGGTGTAGGGAGAGCACATAGGAGAGAGGGTCAAGAAAGTGAACAGAAATCAGCAGCAGGTTGGGGTTGGGGGGTCATCTTTAGGACATGCCCGAGACCTGGAATGGGGGGAATTCAGGGAGTCTATGAGGGTGACTCTAGCTGAGATTCCTAGCAGTGAGGGATATGGGGGCTGAAGTGACCACCTCCTGTAGCCAGGCAGGACTCCCAGTGGAGGGATAAGAACACCAACCCACCCACAAAACCTTCAACCCAAAATTCGTCCTGCCTGTAAGAAATGCAGGGACAAAGATGCAGCAGACTAAGGGAATGAAAGGCCAATGACTGGCCCAGCTTGAGATCTACCTCATGGGTAAGAACCAATTCCTACACTATTAAAGCATAAATATTTTTATAAAATGAGAAAATTCACATGAACTGTGACTCAATCAACAACCATATAAACAGTATTTAATCCATGTAATCAACATCTGTATTACTTGTCTTGAATAAGACAAGCAAAGTTCATAATACAACACAAAACTGAAGGAATGTTTATTTACTATATTGCAAAGTACTTTGTATATATTATCCCTCCTCATCTTTGAAGTATCTTTGTGAAGTTCTAATTAATATTTACATAAAACTGAAAGTAGAAAGGTGATTTCCTTTTAAGTACTGATATTATAATTACAAATAAAAAAAACAAGCTATACAGGGAAAATATGTATCTTTCTCAAAGAAGTTGAGATTATAAACTAGTATTTTACTACACATTGTGTTTATCACACTTATATGCTTATTCTATTTTAGAGTCACAATGGTCCTATGATGTAGGCACAACTTTTATATTCTAATGCTATAAGTGTGAGGAAACTGAAGATTAAAACAAGTCAAATTGATTTGGAATTCAACATTGAACTCAAAAGTCTGACTCTAGCCTACAATCTACTAGATTAAGCTTCCCTTTAGAAGATAATTGTTTACTAGTAGTGGTGGGAACATTTGAACACATTTGGTTGTTAGCTACTTACATGTAAAGAAGAGAAAAATGTGTTGAGGGTATGAGAAAGGCAACTTTTCTTGTGGAATTTAACATTTAAAAGAAGAAAGTACAAACTAATTTTGTTCCATGGGAATAACACAGAGAAGCAGTAAAAGAGTTAATGTAACTTTTAGAAATTGAATTCAATAATAAACATTCCAGAATATTGAGATCTGAGCCGTGGGGAATTATATTAACATAAGAGGCACTGTGATGACTTACAGGACATCTAGTGACAATACTTGTAGTGCTGGAGATGTCTATAATAGAAATTTTCTATTATGTGAAGTCTTTAACTTCATAATAAAGACAAAAATATTTTTAAAACCTCTGGCAAGAACTAATTTGTCTACATTAATTGTTGGTTCAGGAAACTGTCAGAGAAATGTAGTGAACGTGAGGTTTTACTATGTGAAAAAAGGGCTGTGAACCGAAGACATGAATGTATGGGATTAAACTACTGATTTTGACATGCTGTGGTAAGAGGGGGTTCCTTAGCCTCCTCTCAAGGTACCAGCCATATGACATGAAGTTTATTTCCAACATGGGAAGGGCGTGTGGGGAAAGGAGTAGAGTCAGAGAAAGAAAGGGGACAGAGAAAGACAGAAAGAGAGAGAAAGAAGGAAAGGGGCTGGCTGGGAACCTGTGGTGAGAAAGAGAGGAGGGAGAAAGAGAAGGAGGGAGAAAGAGAGAGAGAGGCCAGAGAGTCCTTTTTTAGCAAGCCAGGCTCACACCTGGCTGTTGCTAGGTAACTATTAGGCAGAGCCTAGAAATAACATGTTATGAGGGTGGTGAACATTAAATGAAGAATACAGTTTGCCTGCCATGTTCAGTGGACTATTTTTTTCTGTTATGTGAGATAATATAATATGAGGGAGTGAATACTAAATAAAGAGTTCCTGTTGTAAATGTATAAACTGAAGGCATAACTACTCCATGGTATGATCCAGGAGAAGGATTTTATTGTAGATATGAGGGAGTAGATCTGGGCATCTCGAAGAGCCCAGTATAGAAAGAAAAAGTATTAGACAAAACATGGCAGGCAGACAGAACTTGGCCATGGTGGAGGAAGCTAAAGAGAATGACAGAGTACAGGCAAAAGAGACCAAGAGAGAGGGTAGGAGAGGAAGACTACAAAGCAAGAGTTGGTTCATTTCTGGGTCTTCAATTCTAGTCCATTGATCTTCCTGCCTGTCTCTGTACCAATACCAGGTAGTTTTTATCACTATTGCTTTGTAGTACAGCTTGAAGTCGGGGATGGTGATTCCTCCAGAAGTTCTTTTATTGTTGAGAATGGTTTTTGCTATCCTGGGTTTTTTGTTATTCCATATGAATTTGAGAATTTCCTTTTCTTACTCATTGAAGAATTGAGTTGGGATTTTAATGGGGATTGCATTGAATCTGTAGATTACTTTTGGCAAGATGGCCATTTTTATTATATTAATCCTGCCAATCCATGAGCATGGGAGATCTTTCCATTTTATGAAATCTTCTTCGATTTCTTTCTTCAGAAACTTGAAGTTCTTGTCATACAGATCTTTCAGTTGCTTGGTTAGATTTACACCAAGGTATTTTATATTATTTGCAACTATTGTGAAGGGTGTCATTTCCCTAATTTCTTTTTCAGCCTGTTTAGCTTTCGAGTACAGGAAGGCTACTGATTTGTTTGAGTTGATTTTATAACCTGCCACTTTGCTGAAGTTGTTTATCAGGTTCAGGAGTTCCCTGGTGGAAGTTCTGGGGTCTCTTAAGTATACTATCATATCATCTGCAAATAGTAATATTTTGACTTCTTCCTTTCCTATTTGTATTCCTTTGACTTCTTTTTGTTGTCTAATTGCTCTGGCTATGGTCATTTGATCTTTGACAAAGGAGCTAAAACCATCCAGTGGAAAAAGGACAGCATTTTCAACAAATGGTGCTGGTTCAACTGGAAGACAACATGTAGAAGAATGAAAATTGATCCATTCTTATCCCCTTGTACAAAGCTCAAGTCTAAGTGGATAAAGGACCTCCACATAAAACCAGATACACTGAAACTAATAGAAGAGAAGGTGGGGAAGACCCTTGAATACCTAGGCACAGGGGGAAAGTTCCCAAACAGAACACCAATGGCTTATGCTCTAAGATCAAGAATTGACCAATGAGACTTCATAAAATTGCAAAGTTTCTGTAAGGCAAAGGACACTGTCAATAGGACAAAATGGCAACCAACAGATTGGGAAAATATCTTTACCAAACCCACAATTGATAGAGGACTAATATCCGATATATACAAAGAACTCAAGAAATTAGACTCTAGACAACCAAATAACCCTATTAAAAATGGGGTATAGATGTTTTGAGGGTGGGGAAGTGGGAGTGGGGGGTAGGTGGGGGTTACATCCACGGAGAAGAAGGAGGAGGGGTAAGGGGATGGGGTGTTCCTGGGTGGGTGGGGGATGGGGTAAGGGGACAACATATGAAATGTAAATAAAATATCCAATAAAAAAAAAGAAAAAAAATGCAATGTGAAAAAAAATGGGGTATAGACCTAAACAAAGAATTCTCAACTAAGGAAATGGCAGAGAAGCACCTAAAGAAATGTTCAGCATACTTAGTCATCAGGGAAATGCAAATCAAAACAACCCTGAGATTCCACCTCACCCCAGTCAGAATGGCTAAGATCAAAAACTCAGGTGATAGTGGATGCTGGTGAGGAAGTGGAGAAGGAGGAACACTCCTCCATCATTGCTGTGATTGCAAGCTGGTATAACCACTCTGGAAAACAGTCTGGCAGTTCCTCAGAAAATTAGACATATCATTATCTGAGGACCCAGCTATACCACTCCTGGGCATATACCCAGAAGATTCTCTAACATATAACAAGGACATATGCTACACTATGTTCATAGCAGCTTTATTTATACTAGATAGAAGCTGGAAAGAATCTGGATGTCTTTCAACGGAGGAATGGATACAGAAAATGTGGTACGTTTACACAATGGAATATTACTCAGCTATTAAAAGCAGTGAATTCGAGAAATTCTTAGGTAAATGGATGGAACTAGAAAATATCATCCTGAGTGAGGTAAGCCAATCACAAAAGAACACACATGGTAATCACTTACTGATTATTGGATTTTAGCCTAGAAGCTTGAAATACCCAAGATTCAACTCACAGACCACATAAAGCTCATGAAGAATGAAGACCAAGTTGGGGTGCTTTGGTCCTTCTTAAAAGGGGTAACAAAATACTCAAGGGAGGAAATATGGAGACAAAGTGTAGGACAGAAACTGGAGGAGGGGCCGTCTGCAGACCATTCCTGGGTATTCATCCCATGTGCAGTCACCAAAGGTAGATGCTGATGTGGATGTCAGGAAATGCATGCTGACAGGAGCATGACATAGCTGTCTCCTTAGATTTCTGCTAGAGTCTGACATATTCAGAGACAGATGCTCACAGCTAACCATTGAACTGATCATGGGGTTCCCAATGGAAGAATTAGAGTGAAGATTGAAGGAGCTGAAAGGGTTTGCGACCCCATGAGGAAAGCAACAATACCAACCAACTAGAGCTCCCAGGGTCTAAACCACCAGCCTAGGAGCACTTAGGGAGGGCTCCATGGCTCCAACTATATATGCAAGGGAGGATGGTTCTGTTGGGTATAGGTGAGAGAGGAAATTCTTGGTACCATGAAGGCTGGAAGCCCAGTAGGGGGGAATTCGAGAGTGGGGAGGTGGGAGTGGGGGGGGGTAGGTGGGAGCACATCCTCATAGAAACAGGAGGAGGGGGGATGGGATGGGGGTTCCTGGGCGAGTGGTAGTGGGGAATGGGGTAAGGGGAGAACATCTGAAATGTAAATAAAATATCCAATAAAAATAATAAAAATTTAAAAATTAAAAAAGAAAATACAGACAAAAAAATTAAAACCTTCCCCCCAATTTTGAAAATAAAAGCGAGAGTTGGTCAAAATAGCAGAGATGTAAGAAGAAAGAGAAGCTGGGGGAAGGAAAGGGAAGCTGGAGAAGTTTAGAGTAAAGGAGAAGATGAGAAGAGCTAGTTTCTAGTGCTACTTTGAGAGCCTGGAGGCCAGCATATGCTTTGTCATGCTAATAGGCGACACAGGTACTGTGTACTTGGTCTTTTCTAACAGTGATTGAAAATGGCTCCTTTAGTAGAATCTTGGGGAGCAGAGTTTCATTTGAATGTGATGTAAACATTCCCTATATTCTTTTAAAGGTGTTTTACATGCAAATTGACACATGCACAGGCACAGCCACCTTTAACATATCTTGTATAAATAAATATTTGTGAGTCAAAGAAACCTATGACACAAGAGGACTTCTCTAGCGGCTGAGAGTTTTCTGTTTAATGAGCCATAACTCCACTTAGATAGCAGGATTTGAAAATGGGAACACTCCACACTCTGTCTAGCCTTCTGAGAGTCCAGACAGGCTTACGTGTTGTAGAAAAGTAGTTTTTTTTCTGAATAAAGAATCTTACTTTATTCTCTTATGACATGAAATTCCAACAGCTCTTCTCTGGAAGTGGATGATCAGAATATCTAAAAAGAAACATAATTTTTAACTACCTAAGAAAGTTAAAGAACCTGAATACGTATAAAACAGTAAAGGCTCTTGAATTTTCTGAATATGGTAGAGGTTTAAGAATGAGAATATGGATAATGACACCTTGTGAAACGATTTAAGAGAAATGAAGTTTGCAAGTCCCCATTACACATGGAAGCTAAAACCTCAATTTCAAAGAACTGGATTTAATAAAGTCTGTTATTACCTCAGAAGAAAATCGAGCTGGAGAAATGAGGAGAGGATGAGGATAGGCATGGAGAAATATCTATGTGTTATACATGTTAAAATTATGGTTGATAACAATGAATTGACTATTTCAAAGAATTTGATAAAGACTATTTTAATTTTTCTTACCACAAAGAAATTATTGTTAGCATTCTGTCTAAACTCCACCCTCACAGTTATGTGGCAACAGCCAGGTATGCCCAACCCCACAGTTACCTCGCAAAAGCCAGGTAGACTGGCTCACTATAAAAGGGGCTTCTTGTTCCCTCCTCTCTCTCTTGATTTCTTGCTCTTGCTCTCTTCATCTCTCCCTCTGTCTCCTCGGCCCTTCCCCCCTTCCCCGCCCCTCTCTCCATGTCCTCATGGTCAGCCTCTACTTCTCTACTCTCTCTCTTCTTCCCCTCTCTCTGCCTCTACTACACTACTCCCCTCCCCATGCCCTGAGTAAACTCTATTCTGTACTATACTGGTGTGTGGCTGGTCCCTCAGGTGGAAGAGATGCCTCTGCATGGGCCTACTGAAACATCCCCTTCCCCCATACGTCACCACACCTCCATAGAACATATTCTCTTTATCTTTTTTATAAACACATAAATTATAATGTTTAATGCGATGGATACTCCACTTATCCTGATCACCCAATTACATATTGATTATTTTATTTAAATATTATACAACATTTCATATTCAGATTCAATTAATTTTCATCAGTACACATACACATATTAAATTGCCCATCTGTCACTAGAACATAAGTTATGCTGGTATGTTCTGTAATGTGGCAGGACAGAGTGCTTTAGTGGGTCCATGCTGAGCCACCTCCCTCACTGGAGGTATCAGCCATAAGACAGGTCTAGTATAAAATGAAATTTATTTGGGACATGGGAAGGGAATGTGGGGAAGGGAGTAGGGGCAGAGAAAGAAAGGAGACAGAGAAGGACAGAGAGGGAAGAGAGAAATAAGGGAAGGGGCTAACCCGGAAGAAGTGGAGAAGGAGGGAGAGAAAGAAAGAGAAAGGCCAAGAGAGAGGGAGTAGGGGGAGAGAGAGGAGGAGAAAGAGAGAAAGAGAGAGGAACCATGGAGGATAATGAGAGAGGGAGAGGAAGGAGGGAGGGGGAGGAAGGAGAAAAGGAAGAGGAGGGAAAAAGGGAGCAAGAGAGAGGGAGAGGCAGGGAAAGAGAGAGGGGAGAGAGACAGACAGAGAGAGAGAGAGAGAGAGAGAGAGAGAGCACAAACTCCTTTTAGAGCAAGCCAAACTCATTCATTCCTGGCTGTTGCTAGGTAACTGTTGGGCAGAGCCAGAAGAAATGCTAACATATGCCATATGCCATTCCTAAACTACCTGATATCTGAAACATGAGTTATTTTTCTACTGGTCTTCTTACATTTAATATTCATATATAATAGAACTAGTATTTGTCAATTTTATTATACTGTCTATAATATTTTCCTTTAGTTGCTTGGTCTATTTCTAAACATTTGAATTTAAACTGATTCTAAATCTAAAAATTTTGTGGATGAGGATGGAGGAGGTGCATATCTATCTAGGGCAATGTTAGAAATTATATTGGTTTAAGAATATGGGATTAGTTTTTTTTCTGTAGGATTTATGAGTCCTCCAGTCACAGGTAGTATACCAGAAGTGAATTCCCTCTTATTAAGCATGCCTTAATTCCAAATAGACTGCGGTTGGTTAAATCCCAAGATATAAGTGAAATTATCAACATCTTTGGGGTATCTTATTATGCTGGCCATCGTTGCCATTTCTAGGCTTTATAGTTGGACAGGACTATTAATTGTTTGCCTGGCAGCCTGAATAGCACCTTTGGATACTATGGAAGCTGGTCTCTGAGAAGGAAGTTTTCAGGTAAGTTCCAAATTGATTCCTTAAATAAATAAATAAATAAATAAATAAATAAATAAATAAATAAAATTATTTGTCTCAAGTATGTGATACCTTCAGCAATAGGGTCTTACATTCAAATTCTTCAAGAAAACAAAGTGCAGTGACCATAACCTGGATTACTTATAGAGTTTCTAGACTCCACTGTATGCTATCCATTTTAACATGTCTTTTCATTGCATCAGAAGGAAACTGATTAAAGTGACTTATTGTCCCGATTTGTTATATTTTAAAGATGTCACAAAAGTTTGAAATCATTGGAAAATACTGAATATGTAGTATAATCTTGCTGTTTTAAAATTTTTCTGCTTTTCTTATATTATGTACTTGTTTATTTTGCTTAAAGAAAGCTTCTATTGAAATATGAAATCAATGTTAAAACAGCTATGAAGATATTTATACTTTTTTATTGGATGTTTTATTTACATTTCATATGTTGTCCCCTTACCCCATCCCCCACCAACCCAGGAACCCCCTATCCCCTCACCCCTCCTCCTTCTTCTCTGCAGATGTAACCCCTAACTACACCCCCACTCCCACCTCCCCACCCACAAAATTTCCACCCCCTGGGGTGTCCAGCCTTCATGAGGTCAAGGATCTCTTCTTCCACCTGTGCCCAGCAGGGCCCTCCACTCTTACATATTCAGCTGAAGCTCTGGATCCCTCCCTAACTGCTTCCAGGCTGGTGGTTTAGACCCTGGGAGCTGTGGTTGCTTGGTATTGTTGCTCTCCTCATGGGGCCACAAACCCTTTCAGCTCCAATGGCCTTCACTCTAACTCCTCCATTAGGAACCTCATGATCAGTTCAATAGCTAGTTGTGAGCATCTGCCTCTGAATATGTCAGACTCTTGAAGACCTCTGAGGAGACATCCATATCAGACTCTTATCAGCATGCACTTCCTGACTTCCACATCAGCATCTACCTTTGGTGACTGCACATGGGATGGATACTCAGGTGGAATGGGCTTCAGATGGCCCTTCCTTCAGTTTCTGTTCCTCACTTTGTCTCCATATTTGCTCCCTTGAGTATTTTGTTGCTCCTTCTAAGAAGGACCGTATCACCCCCACTTGGTCTTCCTTCTTCATGAGCTTCATGTGGCCTGTGAGTTGTATCTTGGGTATTTCAAGGTTCTGGGCTAATATCCAATAATCAGTGAGTGAATACCATGTGTGTTCTTTTGTGATTGGCTTACTTCACTCAGGATGATGATTTCTAGTTCCATCCATTTACCTAGGAAACTCTCGAATTCATTGTTTTTAATAGCTGAGTAATACTCCATTGTGTAAATATACCACAGTTTTTGAATCCATTCCTCAGTTGAAGGACATCTGGGTTCTTTCCAGCACCTGGCTATTATAAATAAGGCTGCAATGAACATAGTTGAGCATATGTCCTTGTTATATGTTCGAGCATCTTCTGGGTATATGCCTAGGAGTGGTATAGCTGGATCCTCAGGTAATGCTATGTCCAATTTTCTGAGGAACAGCCACACTGATTTCCAAAGTGGTTACACCATCTTGCAGTCCCACCAACAATGGAGGAGTGTTCCTCTTTCTCCACACCCTTGCCAGCATCTACTATCACCTGAGTTTTTAATCTTAGCCATTTTGACTAGTGTGAGATGGAATCTCAGGATTGTTTTGATTTGCATTTCCCTGATGACTAAGGATACTGAACATTTCTTTAGGTGCTTCTCGGCCATTCGAGTTTCCTCCATTGAAAATTCTTGTTAAGCTCTATCTATACCCCATTTATTAATAGGGTAATTTGGTTGTCTGGAGTCTAATTTCTTGAGTTCTTTGTATATATTGGATATTAGCCCTCTATCAGATGTAGTATTGGTAAAGATCTTTTCCCAATTTGTTGGTTGTCGTTTTGTCCTATTGACAGTGTCCTTTGCCTTACAGAAACTTTGCAATTTTATGAAGTCCCATTTGTCAATTCTTGATCTTAGAGCATATGCCATTGGTGTTCTGTTCAGGAACTTTTCCTCTGTGTCCAAGTATTCGAGGCTCTTCCCCACCTTCTCTTCTATTTCTTTCAGTTTATCTGGTTTTATGTGGAGGTCCTTTATCCACTTAGACTTGAGCTTTGTACAAGGAGATAATAATGGATCAATTTTCATTCTTCTACATGTTGTCCTCCAGTTGAACCAGCACCATTTGTTGAAAATGCTGTCCTTTTTCCACTGGACAGTTTTAGCACCTTTGTCAAAGATCAAGTGACCATAGGTGTGTGGGTTCATTTCTGGGTCTTCAATTCTATTCCACTTATCTTCCTGCCTGTCTCTGTACCAATACCTAGTAGCTTTTATCACTATTACTCTGTAATACAGCTTGAGGTCAGGGATGGTGATTCCTCCAGAAGTTCTTTTATTGTTGAGAATAGTTTTTGCTATCCTGGGTTTTTTGTTATTCCATATGAATTTGAGAATTTCCTTTTCTAACTCTGTGAAGAATTGAGTTGGGATTTTAATGGGAATTGCATTGAATCTGTAGATTACTTTTGGCAAGATGGCCATTTTTATTATATTAATCCTGCCAATCCATGAGCATGGGAGATCTTTCCATCATCTGAGATCTTCTTCCATATCTTTCTTCAGGGACTTGAAGTTCTTGTCACACAGGTCTTTCACTTCCTTGGTTAGATTCACACCAAGGTATTTTATATTATTTGCAACTATTGTGAAGGGTGTCATTTCCCTAATTTCTTTTTCAGTCTGTTTATCTTTCATGTAGAGGAAGGCTACTCATTTGTTTGAGTTGATTTTATAACCAGCCACTTTGCTGAAGTTGTTTATCAGGTTTAGGAGTTCTCTGGTGGAAGTTTTGGGGTCATTTAAGTATACTATCGTGTCATCTGCAAATAGTGATATTTTGACTTCTTCCTTTCCTATTTGTATTCCTTTGACTTCTTTTTGTTGTCTAATTGCTCTAGCTAGGACATCCAGTACTATATTGAATAGGTAGGGGGAGAGTGGGCAGCCTTGTCTAGTCCCTGATCTTAGTGGGATTGCTTCAAGTTTCTCTACATTTAGCTTGATATTGGCTACTGGTTTGCTGTAAATTGCTTTTACTATTTTTAGGTAGGGGCCTTGAATTCTTGATCTTTCCAAGACTTTTATCATGAAGGGATGTTGAATTTTGCCAAATGCTTTCTCAGCATCTAGTGAGATGATCATGTGGTTTTTTTTCTTTGAGTTTGTTTATATAGTGTATTACATTGATGGATTTCCGAATATTGAACCATCCCCACATTCCTAGGATAAAGCCTACTTGATCATGATGGATGATTGTTTTGATGTGTTCTTAGATTCGGTTTGCTAGAATTTTATTGAGTATTTTTGCATCGATCTTCATAAGGGAGATTGATCTGAAGTTCTCTTTCTTTGTCGTGTCTTTGTGGGGTTTGGGTATGAGTGTAATTGTAGCTTCATAGAACGAATTGAGTAGTATTCCTTCTGTTTCTATTTTGTGGAATAGTTTGAAGAGAATTGGTATTAGGTCTTCCTTGAAGGTCTGATAGAATTCAGCACTAAAACCATCTGGTCCTGGGCTTTGTTTTGGTGAGGAGACTTTTAATGAGTGGTGCTATTTCCTGAGGGGTTATGGTACTATTCAGATGTTTTATGTGCTCCTGATTTAACTTTGGTACCTGGTATCTGTCTAGGAAGCTGTCCATTTCATCCAGGTTTTCCAGTTTTGTTGAGTATAGGCCTTTGTAGTAGGATCTGATGATTTTTTGAATTTCTTCAGTTTCTGTTGTTATGTCTCCCTTTTTAGTTCTGATTTTATTAATTTGGATACTGTCTCTGTGCCCTCTGGTTAATCTGGCTAAGGGTTTATCTATCTTGTTGATTTTCTCAAAGAACCAGCTCCTGGTTTTGTTGATATTTTGTATTGTTCTTTCTGTTTCTATTTGCTTGATTTCAGCCCTGAGTTTGATTATTTCCTGCCTTCTACTCCTCCTGGGTGTATTTGCTTCTTTTTGTTCTAGAGCTTTTAGTTGTGCAGTCAAGTTGTTAGTGTGTTCTCTTTCCAGTTTCTTTTTGTAGGCACTTAGAGCTATGAGTTTTCCTTTTAGCACTGCCTTCATGTAGTCCCACAAGTTTTGGTATGATGTGTCCTCATTTTCATTGAATTTTAAAAAGTCTTTAATTTCTTTCTTTATTTCTTCCTTGACCAAGTCATCATTGAGTAGAGAGTTGTTCAGTTTCCATGTGCATGTGGGTTTTCCATTGGTTTTGTCATTATTAAAGACCAGTCTTAGTCCGTGGTGATCTGATAAGATGCAAGGGATTATTTCAATCTTTTTGTATCTGTAGAGGCCTGTTTTGTGACCAATTATATGGTCTATTTTGGAGAAGCTACCATGATGTGCTGAGAAAAAGGTATATTCTTTTGTTTTAGGATGAAATGTTCTATAGATGTCTGTTAAGTCCATTTGGTTCATAACTTCTGTTAATGTCAAAGTGTCTTGGTTTAGTGTCTGTTTCCATGATCTGTCCATTGCTGAGAGTTGAAATCCCCCACTATTATTGTGTGAGGTGTAATGTGTGTTTTGAGCTTTAGTTAAGTTTCTTTTATGTATGTAGGTGCCCTGGCATTGGGAGCATAGCTGTTCAGAATTGAGAGTTCACCTTGGTAGATTTTTCCTTTGAAGAGTATGAAGTGTCCTTCCTTATCTTTTTTGATTAATTTTGGATGAAAGTTGATTTTATTTGATATTAGAATGGTTACTCCAGCTTTTTTCTTGGGACCATTGGCTTGGAAAATTGTTTTCCACCCTTTTATTCTGAGGTAGTGTCTGTCTTTGTCACTGAGGTGCGTTTCTTTTATGCAGCAAAATTCTGTGTCTTGATTGTGTATCCAGTCTGATAGTCTGTGTCTTTTTATTGGGGAATTGAGACCATTGCTGTTAAGAGGTATTAAAGAAAAGTGATTGTGGCTTCCTGTTATTTTTTTTTATTAGAGGTAGAATTATGTTTGTATAGTTATCTTCTTTTGGGGTTGTTAGAAGATTACTTCCTTGCTTTTTCTAGGTTGTAGTTTCCCTCTTTGTGTTGGCGTTTTCCATCAATTATCCTTTGAAGTGCTGGGTTTGTGGGAATATATTGTGCAAATTTGGTTTTGTCATGGAATATCTTGGTTTCACCATCTATAGTGATTGAGAGTTTTGCTGGATATAGTAATCTGTGCTGGCAATTGTGTTCTCTTAGGGTCTGTATGATGTCAGTCCAGGCTAGTCTGGCTTTTATAGTCTCTGGTGAGAAGTCTGGTGTAATTCTTATAGGTCTGCCTTTACATGTTACTTGACCTTTTTCCCTTACTGCTTTTAGCATTTTTTCTTTGTTTTGTGCATCTTATGTTCTGATTATTATGTGACGGGAGGTATTTCTTTTCTGGTCTAGTCTATTTGGTGTTCTGTAGGCTTCTTGTATGTTTATGGGCATCTTGTTCTTTAGGTTAGGGAAGTTTTCCTCTCTAATTTTGTTGAAGATATTTACTGGCCCTTTAAGTTGGGAATCTTCATTCTCATCTATACCTATTATCCTTAGGTTTGGTCTGCTCATTGTGTCCTGGATTTCCTGGATGTTTTGAGTTAGGAGTTTTTTGCATTTTGCATTTTCTTTGACAACTGTGTCAATATTTTCCACTATATCTTCTGCATTTGAGATTCTCTCTTCTATCTCTTGTATTAGGTTGGTGATGCTTGCATCTATGACTCTTGATTTCTTTCTTAGGTTTTCTATCTCCATGGTTGTCTCCCTTTGAGCTTTCTTTATTGTTTCTATTTCCATTTTCAGATCCTGAATGTTTTTGTTTAATTCCTTCTTTGTGTTTTCTTGCATTTCTTTAAGAGATTTCTGTGATTCCTCTTTAAGGGCTTCTACCTGTTTACTTGTACGCTCCTGTATTTCTTTAAGGGAGTTACTTAATTCCTTCTTATAATCCTCTATCATCATCATGAGAAGTGATTTTAATTCTGAATCTTGCTTTTCTGGTGTGATGGGGTGTCCAGGGTTTGCTATATTGAGAGAACTGGGTATTGATGATGCCAAAAATAATTGGTTTCTGTTGCTTATGTTCTTGCGCTTTCCTTTAACCATCTGGTTAACTCTAGTGTTACCTGCCCTCACTGTGTAAGACTGGAGTCTGTATTTCCAGTTATCTTGCTTGTTGCAGAGCTCCTCAGAGTCCAGAGGTCTCTGTGGTCTTATGATCCTAATCTCCGGGGTGGAAGAACTCCTGGGACTCAGACCACCTCTTGGATCTGGAAATCCTTCTGCTCTGAGTGCAGTGGTTCCTCTAGGATGACTCAGGATATGATGTCTCCCAAGTACAAATCACCTTGGTGTCTGCTGCTCTGAGTGCAGTGGCTCCTCTAGGATGGCTCAGCATTCAGTATATCCACAGGAGCAGACCAACTCTGTATCTGCCCCAGGCCAAAGGACCAGGCAGGGCAATATTTATACTTTTAAAATTCAAGATTGAAAAGAGTATTTAGGATAATTTCAGTATCTGTATGAGTATTTTTGATATATTCTAAATTTCTATGATTTGATTTATACTCTATTTTTTTGTTTTTACTTATCTTTTTAAATGTTAAATTATTCTAAGTGACTAAGGAATAGTTTAATATAGACAAAATTTGAGTTACTGTGGCCCAAGAATACAGATTTAGGTTAAAAATTAAATTAAACTTTAAATTCTATGGTCAAACATGGAAGCAATTCCATGAACTTTTACAGATTATTTAAACAAAGAAAGTTAAAAATCAAGGCAAGTTTAAATTGCACTGATGGCAACAACAGAGAGGTAGTTACAGTGAACTCAAAGAACATGGAAGATGTGTGGGGGAAGGGAAGCCTACCTGTATGGTTGAATCTGATGGCGATAAATGTCTCCTTGGGATAGCAGACTGCTTAGGGCATCTTGGCTTGGCCCAGAGAACTCAGCTAGCAGGAAATATGGATGGGGGATAGAAAGCTAACCTGTATGTTCAGGAGTCTCAGGTCTGATGAAGGTGAGAAGAGAGGCAGCAGGAGAATCAGTTTATGCATTTTTAACTTAAAAGTAGAACTACTTATACTTATGGTTGTTACTGATAGGTATGAAAATAAACTTCAAGTTTTTTTTTTTCATTTTGTCTCAAATTCTTTGTGTTCTTTTATTCTCTCGTATTTAACTTAAACTTATTTCAGGTCCAAAAGAAACTCAGGAGAAATGCCTAGCTGTGGAGCCTATCAGCATATCAAAGTGTCTGCCAGCCACTAGGCTCACTCAGTTCCTGCAGCTCCTCTAAATGCTTCTTGCTCAGCAACTACACTACTCTAACCATCTCCAACTCATGAGCTTCTCTTGCTCTAGTATATCATTCCTATATAACTCCCATTTGTGCCATGAGTCCTATTAGCCCCATTTCTCTTTGCCCTGCCCTCAACTCTCTCTCTCTCTCTCTCTCTCTCTCTCTCTCTCTCTCTCTCTCTCGGCTGTCTTGGCCCTTGGTCCTCTTGGACTTTCCCCTCTGTGCTTCCTCTTCTCTTCCTCTCTTCCTCTCTTCCTCTCTCCAGTCCCATGGCCCCATTCAGACTACTTGTCTAATACTTCCTCTCTCTGCTCTGGACTCTTCCCACTGTCTCTGGCTGTACTGTCCCTCATATCTCCAATAAAATCCTTCTCCTTAATCATACCTTGGAGTGGTCACATCCTCACTTTCTACATGTGGTGCCCAAACCTCCACTCTATATAGTTTGAGAGTTTGTTGGTTTCAACTCATGTTTAGCATAACATATATGTTTCAAAGATTATACTTTAGCATGCATATTTATTTTAGGCACATTGTTACATGATGGCAATAGTCATGATAATGAATATGAGTAAACTGATAACCAGGTCTATCAGCCTATACTTTACAAAGTTGACCACTTAGTTAAATGTAAAATGGGGCCAATGGAGTTAAGTACTGAGCAATATCTGGCCCTCTTGTGCTACAGATGTCTTTGTCAAACAAAGAAACAAACTAATAAATAATTAAATCAAACTTAGAAGTTTCAGATAGCCTTGTTTATAGAAGAGCCAGGGATACTAGGCAATGTAAGAATATAACACCTTAAAACTGAAATAAGGCATGGACCTATGGAACAAAGCCATATATAGTCATAACTCTGCATTTCTGAATTACTCAAAAAAATCATAACTTTTCCATCACTTTCTTCTGTATATTTTGTAACTATCCTTAATACTTTAGACTCTCCCTCTACCCCAACATTTTGGGCTTGCTTATTCGTTTTTTAACACTCCCCTCTGTGGCATGAGCAGCCAGCTGTCAAGAAGGCCCTAATGCTGCCGGTCTATATAAAGAGCTAGTTTTGGAGGGTGCTGTTGAGCTGTCAGCATACCTAGGCTGGGCTCAACAGGATGCTCCCAGTGCCTGAAACATGCCTTCCCAAACTCCTGCCTCCTGCTGTTTTCCCTTTCTTTTCTTGAGAGCTGCTTTCACTCAATATCTTTATATCATTACTCACTGAGACCCACTGTTCTCTCTCTCTCTCTCTCTCTCTATATATGTATATATATATATATATGTGTATGTGTATGTGTATGTGTATGTGTATGTGTGTGTGTGTGTGTGTGTGTGTGTGTGTGTGTGTGTGTGCTATTTTTATTTTGATATGCACTTTTTGTTTGATTATTTGTTTTTACTATATTTTGGCCCTTTGACATTTTAAATGCTTTCTGTCACAAACTTATAAATGTGCTTGCTTATATTTAACTGTAATTCTTTAGTGGTTTTGTTTCAATTTTAAAAAATATTTCACTCATATGGATATTTATAATGGTGTGGTATAAATACTGTGTTGTACCCATTGGCATTATTGAGAAAATTAAAGAAACTCAACGTAGCTGAAACAGCTGGAATTGAGGAAGAATACCATGATGGATTATATTGAATAAGTGGACAGGGGACAGACATATTAAAAGAGTCTTGGTGATTTGTACATGGCACGAAAAAATCACCTTTGGGGAATGGAGAACAAGAGAAAGTTGAAATAATTGAAAAAAATGTAAAGAGTCATCTACACATAAATTGCATCAGATATAACTAATGTATGACAAAATCAAAGTACCAGAGGTACATTTTTTGGTACAGTTTATTCTGATACAACTAGGATTGAGATATTTTGTGTCAGGCATACACCTTTAACCCCAGCACTCAGGAGGCAGAGAAAGTATGTTCTCTGCGAGTTCGAGGACAGTCAGGTCTATTGGCTGAGTTCTAGAACAGCCAGGACTATACAAAGGAACCCTGTCTTAAAGAAAAAAAAAGAAAAGAAAACATGTTGGCTGTCTTGTAACAGTTTCAGTTGTTTTTCTCATAAATATTCCCATGCATCCTTGAGATGTCAACATAGCTTAGGAGAATATGCTGGCAGGCAGGGTCATTCATTTGACTTAAGGGGGTCTAAGTTTTCCAAGGAAAAGAAAGATTATGATAATAATTAGAGTTTTGGGGTTGCAGGGATCCACCCCGCCTCCACCCTGCACTATCAGGAAACACTGTAGCAGAGCCTCATAGCTAGTTGTCTAATGACCCTTTACTATGACAGCTTTTTCAAACAACAGTTGAGAACTATTTAGAGGATGAGATTTCTAAAATTACTTCTAGTTTACAAAGAACTATTTCCAATTATCTGTTCTTTCAATATGGTCTGAATTTGAGGTTGGACAATACAAAATATAACTTTTATGCTGTTATTTGTTCTCTTAACTATAGAACTTTTGATCTAAATAAAGTTTGGTGGGAGATACAGATAAAGCAGGAGATATATCTGGTGAGAATGCAAAAACTCTTTACTAACATAGGCACTCTGCCACAGACCTGTGTTGTGAGCTTATGGCTTTCATATGAAATACTGCACTTTCTTTTCCTTGGTTAATCTCTCTTGTACCTTGGCAACTATTGTACAGAATGATCCATAAACTCATACTTTTCATTTAATTGCTGTGGAAATTTGATAATTTCATCCTAAAGGAGAGTTGAGGGAAACTCAGGAAGAGCTCCGATTACTGAAAACTGGAAAAAATTAATCTTGATTAAAGCACTTCCCCCATGAAAATAAGACCTCCTGAACTTTGTAAGAGCTGATTACTGGAGGCTATTCTTCGGGGAATGCATAACTGTACTTATTGTAGAATTTTCCAGGAATATTGGAGTTGAATAGTGGAGACATCAAAAAGACTTTTAAAGGTGCAATTTAGCGGAACGTTGGCAGCAGCTTATTTCAGTTCCTCTCTATAATGAAGTGCCAAAATATGCAAACCACTTTCCAAACCCATGATGATTGTAAGGAATTTCTGTCAACTGTCATCACCAATAAAGCTTTCTAGGTGAGAAAAAATGAAACTGGAAGGTCACAGGAGATTTATTGCTCACTTTTAAAAAGGCATAGTATATATTAATCATTAAGGATCTGGTTGATTTCTTCACTTAATGATTTCAAACATACATATTGGAAAGAGGTAGCTAAGATTAGATTGCCTACATGTTTTTTTGATTTCCATACTATTCATCTTTACTAAATAAATCAGTAAATGTATCTCAAAATATTTTACCACATTAATTCAGAATTAGAAATGTGTTGCTTTGTATATGACATAAAAAGATGTTAATCTACTACAGTTCTTTGCTTGGGTCTTAATGCCAAAATGACCTCAATTAATTTCATTTGATTAGAAAAGTCTATAATTTATAGAGAAATTCAAATACAGAAAATAATTTTAAGGTCTGCAGTCATTTTGGATGAAGTTGCCATGGATCAAACCTCTATTTGCATTTCATTTCTTAATTTTAACATCTGGTATGACTGACAGGAAAATTTTCTATTTCAATAGCAATTATATGATTTTTCACCAAGTTCTTTCCAGAAAATTAGAAGTTCTTTATCACTTTCATCAAGTTCAATTAATAAAGGTAAATATTAATTTTCTAGTGTATAAATATGTGGTGTGCAGAATATGATTATATTTCTTCAATATAATATAATTTTTATTGACACCAGCCACTCAGTAAGTTGAACATATTCCTGGATAAATTTATTTATACTGGGCAATGAAGAGGTGGAAATAATATGAAAACTAATGTTTCTTTTATATTCCCAGCTGTTATGAAGGAATTTTATAACACTCAGAAATTTTTTTAAATGAATGATACGATTAAAGCCATTTGAACAATTGCACAAAAACCAATAAGTTAAAATGAGAATGTCAGAAAAGTCAAAGTATGATATTGTTTTACTCCACAATATTAGAAAACTTGTGACGTCCCAGGACCGCAAAAACAAAGCACTTAGATTTGCAAAGTTTAGTCATGGAATGGATGGCAGAAGTAGAACTCAAATTTCTATTATTTTTATGATCTCTCTAAGCAATGATTATAAGTTGGCAGGCACTTTAAAGGTGGTCATTGGTGTAGCTGAAAATTTCCTAACCAGTAGCTCATAGACTAATTCAGAGCATCTGACTGAATACTATCTTTCTTGAGACATTTCTCCTGATTAGAATTAAATAGCTTTTCTTCAAATTCTACTCAAGTTATTTTAATGTTTAGACTCAGGAGATGATTTTTATTATCTACATTTATCACCTATATATTTTTCTCTATATTTGAATAGAACTATTGTATCCCCAAATCCATGCTTCTTTAGTATGGCATAGGTCCCTTCAAACATCCACTGTATAAGTTTTATTTCTAGACCATTTATGATAGTGATTACCACTTAAGATGTGTTATCCCATTTAAAACATAATATAAAACTGAATATTCCTTTTCAAATAGGAACATTACATTCCATATTTTTTCTATTTTAGTTTTATTATTTTATGTATATGAACGCTTTTCCTAAATATATGTGTGTTCTTCACATGTATGCCAGGTCCTAGTGGAGATATGAAGAACTTAGATCTCATGGAACTGGAGTTATAGACAGCTGTGAGCCAACATGTTGGTGCTGGGTATTGAACTCAGGTTCTCTGGAAGAGTAACAAATGTTCTTAACTGCTCAGTCAATTCTTCAATGCCAAATGCACATTTTCCAGTCAATGTGTTCCACTGTTAAACTGGACTGTCATGTTACCTGGTATTCTAATTCTCTATGACCATCTGTATTTTATATGCAGCATGGTTTTTTCAACTTTCATAATGTATAATAACAGCTTAGTGAAGACAAACTAAGTTCAGTGCTCCTGCTTTTATATTAGCAAAAGGTGGATATCAAAGAGAATATTTGCAAAGAGAATATTTGATGTTCTTCTCTTCCAATATATTGGTAGTATATAGAACATAGAACCTCTACAAAGAAGGTTAAATTTATAGTGTTTCTTAGATACAAAAAATTACACTTCAGAACATCTGTGAACAATAGATATTAGGTAATGGATTTACAATAGCCCTGGTGTTTTAAATTTTCTAGTAATATTTTAGGATTTGGTATTAGTCATATTGCTGTATTAATCTTCGGCATCATCCATATCCCCTTTCTGGAATTTATGCAGATCACTATAATTCCACAAGGACCTTGTGACAATGACTCTATGATTCAAATAGTATATATTTTAAGAGTAGCCTTCTTAATTGCACGCAGAAACAGTAGTAACCTTATCTCACCTTCACCTGTTGAAGTAGGAATCAGCAAAGGCAAAATAGGAATATCAAATATTTTCACGAGACCCTTATAAGATCCCTGTTGCTGCAGGGTCTTATCAACTGTTAGCTGCTAGAGCTTTTCCTTATTCCAATATGCAACTGAAACTCAACATCTGGTTCAGGATTGGTTCATATTCCCACTAACCACAAGTCCGCAGGAGTATAAATCCAGGCATGGTATCATGGTTAGGTCAGTGTGTGCAGTAGCCTCAAACACACAAAAAAGATCATTATGTAAACTTGGCAGATGAGAGTCAAATTGTATGCGTAATATATTATTTTTCCATACTAGAAGATAAAAACTTAGAAAATATAATTTGTACCTGACAGATTTTCAAATGTGTCTGTAAGGCTATGCTTTTCACTTTTTATATTAACAACTATCTTCATCATTCCAGATTTAGTTTCAATTCATACAATTCATCTTGCAAAACAATACCATCAATAACAGCAACAAAACCAACCCTCAACAGACTGACTCAGTTACTCACACTGTGTTTCTTAAATCACTTTTCTGTGGCCTCAACAACTTTGTATTTTTTTGTGCCTTCTTTCATTTTCTTATTTCTTTATCAGCTTTCAGGGTGACTCATTATCCATTTACTGGATCCAAATGTTGTATTTTATATCCTACAAACCTAGTTTGTCAATATCATGACCACAGTTGTCCTCATCTTCATCAGCTGTAACCCTTATAGCCTATGGGATAAGAGATTGTTAACTTTCAAAAAAATAAACTTCAAATTATATGAATTATATAAATTGGTTTCTTTTGCATTTTATTTAGCCACATGGGATTAGAAATACTAACCAACCAAAAATTTAAAAAGTGATTTCAGTTGAAGAAACAGCAAGAACATAGCTAATTGGGTACATTGAAAACTCAATTTTGTTTGCTAGAAAAAGTATAGACAACATTAACATAAGGAAAAGTTGACAGCAAAGTGGGCAATGAGCTGAGAAAAGATGAGGAAGAGCATGTGGTAATTTGGTAAAGTTTCTGTATGGACATAATTCCTTGTGAGTCTATGTCTGAGAAATTAACCTACTAAGTGAGAACAATATGAAAATCATATGCTATTTTATATTTTGTTATGTTTTCTTACCCATTAGTCAAGTCGTGCATTATC
This sequence comes from Grammomys surdaster, assembly GCF_004785775.1. Classification (NCBI taxonomy): domain Eukaryota; kingdom Metazoa; phylum Chordata; class Mammalia; order Rodentia; family Muridae; genus Grammomys; species Grammomys surdaster. The sequence goes on along the minus strand of NW_021604563.1, from coordinate 21,328,715 downwards.
CTGCTCAGTGAATCTTTTGACTGTCACATCTCTTGAACAGAAGCCCCACGAGAGAGAGAGAGAGAGAGAGAGAGAGAGAGAGAGAGAGAGAGAGAG